>NC_141919.1:36677399-36977399 GCF_057802395.1 Ceratotherium simum simum
AAATTGCATATGGACAAATTCAAGTACTTACACGTATAACTTGGGTATATACACAAACACAGAGTGACCCTTCTCAATTCTGCTTTAAAAAGGGAGGAAGAGGGAGAACAACCACCACCACCACCACCCCAGTGTCATAAAAATAAAATTCATTTAAATTTAAAAAAGCAGGGGAGGTGAACAGTCTGATGTTCAGACACATATTGATGCATTAAAATATGCTTCACCTATACTGACAACCCAATTACAAGTTTTCAGTTTAGCAGTACTAAATTTTGGTTCTAACCTGAAATAGTTTGTGAAGCAGACAGTACAAATAACGTGCTTCTCAGATCAGAGAGATCTGAGATGCAACACCCAATAAAGGAAAGGTGTGATCAAACTGAGGGAAAGTCTCAGACTAGTCCCAAAATTATTTAAAAGGGGGAAATACTGATTAACACAGAGAGATTAAATCAGTTTTAATAAATCCCCTTGGCTAAAGCTGTTAACAGGGGTGATGTGAAAATACTCAAACAATAATTGCAGAGGAAAGGAGTGCTATTTTAAAGGTGTGCTTAAAGCATTATGATAAGAAGGAATTAAGCAAAGGAAAATTTCACTTGATTAAAAATTCTTAGCAGCACCCAGTAATCCTGGGAAATTATGCCATAAGTAAACTGTCAATTTTTACTTACCTCCACAAAGCTGTGTGAGCGTGTGCCTAAAGGGGAGGTGAGAAGGAGGGGATGGTTGGAGAAACGGGTAAGAGGAATACCCAGAAATCGTAGGATGGTTCTTAACATTTCTGCTTATGTCATGCCCTTAGTATAATTTCTTTGCATTAGTTGTTCTACACTTCTCTACAAAATTCTGCAGTCTCCCTAAGGGTTCCAAAACATATTTTAGAGTTCTAAAATTATTTCCTCATCCACACTGAGAACCTGGTTCGGCACAGTTGGGGGTAGAGCACAGGTGTCAAAAACTATCTGCTTGTTACACGGGAACAGAAACTCTCCCCCACAACCACCTCCAGCACCATGTTGGCTCTGCACACTGACCAGAAAAAAAGTTCCTGGACCTCTGTCTTTGCCAGCCCAATGCTCATCAGGCTTTATATCAACTGTGTTGTAAAATTAACTTGGACGAGAAATAAACAGTCTGCCCTCTCCTCTTTCTTTAGGTTACCCTCCACGTGATATTAAAGAGAGATTACACGCTCTTGAATTTACTAACATTGTGATTATTATCTCTAATTAACAATTTCCATTAGGCAAAGTTATGTTTCCTTCCTATGGGAATGTTTTTAAGTTTTAGTATCCTTCTCATATAAAACCACCTGACAAATTACCATTTCTGAGACAATAAAAAGACAACATCAAGACCAAAGAACGCTTTACGACAAGAATGAACTGGAACAGTGGTGAAGGCATCAAATCTTTATCTACACAAAGTTATTGTTAAATAACAGAACGTGAGATAGCAACCTTTTCCATGAAAACAGGGTTTATAAAACAGAAACTAACCATTTCCCTCCTAAATCTTCTCATGATCACCAAAAGGGACTTGAGATCTATTTGCTCCATACATGTAATATACCACATTATTAAATCAGTCTACAAAATACATCCTGTTTTGCAATATGCACCAAGTCTTCTGCATGTAATTAACAAAGACGGAAGTTTTATTGAGGAGGATACAGTGAAATAAAGGAAATGGGGAGGAGTAGGGGAGACGGGGCCAGGAAGGGAACTCTCCTTGAGGAGAAGGTCTGAATGTTATTAGCGGGAGGGGAGCCTAGGATAGGGGAGGGAAGAAACTTAAAGAATTTAGGAATATAAATAGGAATTAACAGAACCCTTTGAGAATAAAGACTAGTAACTAATTCACCAATGAACATGAAGTTACTATTATCTAACATATAAAAATCCAAGTTAGAGTGATTTCTGAGAACTAAAAATTCTATTTCTGTCTAGGATGGCTTCTTTGCTATTCTCCTCTAGAGTGAGATGTGAACTTAGAAATTTCCTAATAGATACACTCTTAATAGCGAACAATAGAATTTTATTGTGTACTCTGTTGAGTAGAGGAAAGAACACAGGCAAATTCTAGCATAGCTACTTATGCAGCAGTCAGACAAGATAATTACCCTTTCTGAGTTTCAGAGTTTCCTTGTCTGTAAAACGGGAATCATAATATCCAGCATAGAGCTGGCAAAAAGTAGGTAGGCTATATATGTTAGTTAACAATGTGAGTATTAAGTAAGCGTAATTTCCTATTTATAAACTAACAAAAGTTTCAGAGTCTGTTTCTGACAGTTCCAAGTGTTAGATACATTTCAATATTCAACCTTTAAAATTTTTCAAACACAAGTAGAATTAGATAAATGAACAAGAAATACAGACTAATAAAGTAAAAAACTGACTGCAAATTCTCTTTGCTAAGGCTTATCACTCATCATTTTCATTACTTCTTTGATTTTTTTTTTTTATTATAATCTGTTATTTGACAAACAGCAGAGCCCAGAATAAAAGGCACAGAGGCTCACAGGTGTCAGAGTCACAGCAATCTTGGATCCAGCCCTGATTCTACCAACCTCCTAAACTGTGTGATCTTGGGCAACTTATCTTATTTTTCTCTCCAACCTCAATGTTCTCATCTGTAAATTAGAAATAATAAGAGTAGCTCAAGCATGTTCTAGGCTCTCGGTTGCATCATAAACACTCTAAGGTTAGCTAGTTATCTATGCGGTGCAGAGACGTTCAAAGCAACTTGCCGAGGCCAGCAAGCTGGTGATTGGGACTGGGCGAGAACACAAATTTCCTGCTTCCCAATCCAAAAACACAGACTCTACTGCACTTGATTGTCCCCTAAAGAGGAGAGCCTCGCCTCCTCTCCCTCCCACCAGCCACACAATGGAAAGAGGATCACCTTTGCCATCAGACAAAAGTCCACTCCTAGCCTTGGATGCAGCATTTGTTCCCATGTGACTTCTTAGAAACCAGAATTTGTTCATGTCAAAGACTAAATCAAATCAGTTATTTTGGTTGAGGTTTAAATGGCCCAGGTCTAAGCGTCTTTGTTAGACAAGCACACTATCTCGCAGCTGCAAGTGACGGAGGCTGCAGGCTTGAGGAAAGGTTGCTGACAATGAGATAAGAATCAAAAACAAGCCCCTCTGTTAACCTTTTGTGTGGTCTCCAGTGTGCTGTCACTTAACACATTAGCGCTAGGACAGATCTGAAAATGAGGAAAAGGTTTTTTTTTTTTTTTTTTTTTTTTTACAAAAAAGTAAAAATGCCTTTGATTGCAACAACCCAACTTCAGTCTTACGGAAAGAGCCTCGGATGAGGAGCAAGAAGTCTTGGTTCAATTTTTGCCTCTATCATGGACCTACGCAAATAAATATACAGCACTTTTATTTTCAGCATCAGCTGAAATAGATCAAACCAGGGTAACTGCCGAATTCCTAATAGCTCAGTGCATGGCAATTCAGGAGTTTCCAAGACCAAGACCCACTGCATTGTAATGTTGGGAGTACAGATCTTGGCTTTAATTATCATCTTTATTCAAGGAAGAAAGGGTCATCAAAATGAGCCCTATCTACCCTTAAAGGGTGCCAAAAGGAAAAGAGTCACCTTAGTAATTCTGTAAAATACTTGAAGCACTTTAGGCAGCTGCAACATATAATTCCGTATCTCCTAATAAAACAGCAGCCCACAATAGAGAGACTTCTCCAGTTTCTCTAGTTTCACACTTTTAATGTGTATATATATGTGTGTGTGTACACACACACACAGTCTCAGGAGATCCTCAGAAATCAGTGAGATGGGTATGGTGGGGATATTTCCATCATGCCCATGTTATTGATGGAAAACTAAGACCTAGAATATAAAAGATTGCCTAAGTTCACACAATCAGAAAACTGTGGCTAGAACTAGAAGCTACATTTTCTGACTCAAATTCTACTCTATTAACCTCATAAAGGAATAGAATTTGAACAGCTGAATATAAATGTATAATTTAAATTGTATGAAAAGATTCTTTATCATTTCTTATCGATGCTTAGATGGCCAGGGTCCTGATGAGTAATGCTAAAGGTAGAGAAGATGATTAACGAAGCCCTTTAGTCTTTTCCTCTCCCCTCCCCCCCTTACCCATCTCAATTAATGACGGTACTTAAAAATCTGTAATGCAAATGTAAAGCCACTAAAGTAATGCATGGTTAAAAACTTCCTCTGCTTTATAAAAAGAATGCCATTGTAATATGAATTGTCCCTGATACCTGTCTACTAGGGCCCACTGTTATGCAATCTGTAGGGCAGGCCTGGAGCAGTCTTCTCCAAGACAGCGTATTTCCCCCTATTCATTTATCTAGGCAGGGGTGGGGCAAGAAAGCTGTGGTGAGACAGAGGAGAGGCATTCATGCTGCCTTTGTCTTCAGTCTGGCAACCAAGGAGTCCTAAAAAACCAGCCTTCACCCGGATACTCACAGCGTAAAGGGGGCTGCAGACTGGACGTCCTACAGGGCTATTGGGTTCCCTAATGAGAATAACAATTGACGGAGTCTGGGGAACCAGTTGATGCAGCAGCCGGCCAGACTTAAGCACCAGTGCACATTCAGGAGAAGGTCCCTGGCAAGCAGAACCTGCAGTCAAACCCAAAGTACTGCTCTCAAACTACAGGTTACGGGTTCTAGTGGACGGCGAAATCATTCTAGTGGCGTGTAACAATTTGTGTTTTAATGAAATAGAACAGAACAGAACAAAATGCACGGCACACAGTAAGGATAAATATGATTTCATGTATATGTGTAACTGGTCAAAAGACTTAAAAGCCATTATTCCAAAGGGAGAAGCCACTACACAGCTCCTGCACCTAATAGTTGCAGGTGAATGTAGACAATGCATGGCTAGATACTCCAATGCTTGCCAAGAGAAGCCAGAATTCTGAACTGTTGTATGAAATCTCCCCAAATTTTAAAGAAAGCTCAAACTGTTTTAAAACAGTATACAGGCCAAACCAACGCTATCTGAAGGCTGGACCTGGATTGATTGTCCTTGATCTCTGGCTTCAAAGAAATTGGTACACGTGTAATAGAAAAGAGACAGCAGACCTGATCTTAAGAAAGCAAGAGGGCACAGCGTATCTGCTCAACATCCCTGGGAAACTCCCAGAAGGTGTTTGCCACAGCAACACCGATGCTGGAGGGAAAGAACAGCCCATGTGATCAGGTGAGGAAGGAAGCATGTGGCTTTGGCGATAGGAGGGTGACTAGGCCAAGAGACAAAATGGTGGTGAGCCTGGTAGTTTCCGTGAACCTTCTTTGAGTTGGGTTAGATGATGGGGTGGAGCTCTCAAAGAGAAATCAATCTTTCCCTTCACAAGTAGATGATTCATAGATAGATACATAGATAGACAGATAATGTATCTTTTCTTTTCTTTCTGGAGGCATAAAAAAGAATGAATCCAAAGAATGCCATCAGAAGCCTCCTTTGAATGCTACAGCAGGAAGGTGTCCGCCTGCCCACAATAATCACCCTCAACTATCCCAGAGTTCCGATGAGCAGTTTCAGGGGAATTTAGTAGGACCCGGTGGGGAAGGAGCCCTTCCAGCCACCTGGCTGGCCACAGAACTAGGACTGAATTAGACAAGAATCTAGTCTCTGGGCTTCCTAAGTGACACTTGTCTGGCGGACAAAGCTCCCAAATGATATGAGGGACTTGGGCTTAAGGTTGATGGGAGTGAGCTGAGGCTTCTTCACCTGTCCATCCCAGGGAAAAGAGTCACAAAACCAGGAAATGCTACCCGCCCGCAGTCCCATTTGCCTATTTAAAAACACTTGGAGTCTTCTGTGCAAGTGTGCGGGCCCCCAGCCTGAGAGCTGGTCTTGCATCAAACAGAAAGCAAGGCCAGACGCCAGCTCCAGACCCAGCTGTTCCCCATGCTCGTGGTGCAGGTGTGAGATCATCCCCATGAACCTCACCTGCCTGCAGTTTGTCACCTCAATGTCATTACCACAGGCAGAGATGCGGTTGGGGCTTTTGTTTTACTTCACACCAGGGGGAAGTCATTTTTGGAATTTTTCATCTTAAACAGATTTTTCTTAAATGTATGTGACACATATTCCTCACAGGACTTAATAAAATAGATATTTCTCATGCCTGGAAAGTAAGCTACAGCTGCACAGATTGAAGCAAAATTTATTTTTTTAAACTAACATATTCTAGTTGGAACATTCAAAATACAAATTTTGGCTATAATTTCTGAAAAAGTTCAGAACCAACAAAAATAGAACTTTCTCAGCAAGTAGTTTTTATTAATATAATCCTAATTAACGGGTCAAAGACAACACTAACAAACTATATGTTTACTAGTATCCCTTTTTATAGACAAGGAAAATAATATAATTTCAAGGCAAGAAAAATTCCTAAAGCTCTTTCTTCCCATATAATTACCATCATGGAAGTAAGCAGGAAAACCATGATTTTCAGATTCTTAAAAATCTGAGTCTGGCATTTCTGTAAGAAAGGGAAGAAGTCATCATTGTAAATATAAAGCTTCTAGTTGCTTTAAAATGACTCCTTATAAAAATAGATAAAGCCCATTTTATTGCAAAAGCTTAGGTTGAACTGTCTAAGGGGTGGTATCTTGTATGTGACCTTAATGCAAAGGACATAGGTGCTTTCACTTGGTTGTGTTTTTTTAATAAATCAAATGTATTCCCTAACCAGTAAGTGTCCAGCAGAAATAACAGTAATAGGAATGCGGTTTTCATGACATTCTCAGGTGACTTCAAAGATCTCCTTCTCACAATCGAGATTGTTACAACGACAACAAGAAACAAACCTCTGGGACTCCATAACTTCCCCAGACACGGTGTACTAAAAGGATTTGGCTTGTCTCGTCTCTCCTGATTATGCAATATATGCTAGAAGCAGAAGAATGGCGACACGGACCACTGGGCTGTGGACAATGTTTTCTGGTCCCACTTGTTTCATCTCCTCATTTACTATTTTGTGTGTTACCCTGACACTTGCAGTGAGATGAGGGTGGACAGAACTCCAGGCAAGAGCGATGAGAAATGTTTTGCCTTGTCTATAGGGTAAAGAACACAGGGAGGTACATATTTAAGTACTTGGTGGGCCAGCATGTGAGCACACACATGTACACACACACACACACACACGCACACAAATACACACACATTTATACCTAGGCACCTAATATGTCTTTACTAGCATAGATAGATAGACGTGTCTTGCTTTACACAACAGACGTTTTCCTTGAAGTTGTGATCAATATTTTGCAACTCAAATATTCAAACGCCCTAGGTAAGCTTACTATTTAAAAGAAATTTATTATGACTCCTTTCATAAACCAACATTTGCTAATATAAATAATCACACCTAAATTGTGCCAGTTTGGATTTAAGTATTCAGAAATAGCATGCAAACCCAAACAGAGAGATCACAGTTCAACTGCCTTGGGATGTGTCCTTCTTTTGTAACATTTCACCTAATGGGTGAACAGGTGACCATCACATCAAATGGCAATGTTTGAAATACCAGATATCAGCTAGATATTGTTCAAACAAGAAAGATAGCTCAAAGATTAGAAGCAGGGAAACAACATAATGTGCCAACTGCCACGCCCATAGAATATCTAGGGGGGCCCCTCCACATTACAGTGATTCTGCCCTCTCAAAGCCTTACCAAGATAAATAAACCACATTTGTCCACTGGGATTGGCCAAGTGCCTTTCTGTTCCCTATTAGTTCTAAGGCACTCAGCAAGATAATGCTATTCACTGCACCTTATGATCTCAAAGGAAACCCACACTTCAAATGATTATCTCTATCTAGTTTGCCACACCCCCGCCCCCCATAGTATAACCATTCAGTGCAAGAAACAGGCTACCATGAAAAGCAATTATGGGGAAGTAAGACCCCAGGAAATTACTGAACACATAATCAGCAAGTGTCCTAAAAGAGGCTGCCCAAATCAAACACTTAAATTACCCTTGGAATGATAGTCCAGTTATGAGCCCACGATGGCTGAAGCCACCAGCATATTCAATACCAAAAGACAGTACAACACTGAAACATCGGATATGTGCAAACTGACTTTCAGATCGTATTATGTGCATTTTATAAAATCATTGTAAGTGACACATAAAATAGTCTGAGAGTTTTCAACCATGATCAGCAGTCAGAGTCATAGTTCTGGTTATTGCAGAGCAGAATTCACCGGAGTTGAAGGCTACTTGGAATTAAGATAACCAAATAGTTTTAATTATCTTTAAAGTCTTAACACTATTTTTTTAATGTTATTTTTTAAATTCACTTCCTTAATGGAAAACAAACTCATTTTTTCTGAACCAAAAGGAAAAAAAAAAAAATCCTTGTAATCTCTATTTTTCAACAAGCTTCCCTTTTCAGGATTATAAATGAATATCCAACTATGATAACCAAAAGCTTCTTCCTTATAACGAGGGGAAAGCATAAGGTAGCAATGGAGGGATAATG
Organism: Ceratotherium simum simum; assembly: GCF_057802395.1. NCBI lineage: Eukaryota > Metazoa > Chordata > Mammalia > Perissodactyla > Rhinocerotidae > Ceratotherium > Ceratotherium simum. The sequence goes on from NC_141919.1 coordinate 36,685,907, forward strand.
CTCTATCTCCAGGAAAGCAGGAAGACTACGTTAGCAACTCAGAGCACATGGCTTTACAGTGAGACCAGTCCAGTCTCTCTTGACTTGAGGTCAGAAGCTGCTCACCCCTCTGTTCCCTCATTTGACCTAAGCTTTATCTCACCCATTAACACCTTTCTTTCCTAATTTTCCCTACCCAGAATCACTAAAGTCAAGTAGCTAAAGGGGAAAAAGGGAAGGAGGGGTGCACGAAAACCACCCCTACAGATTTAAAAAATAAAAACAACAATAATATAATAATAATAACATAACAGTATATAAGCACACTTACATGGTGCTTACAACAGACATAATGTGACCCACACGTGTAATTAAAATTGTCTAGTAGCCACATTAATGAGATTAATTTTAATATATTTTATTTAACCCAGTATACCCAAAATATTATCATTTCAACACGAAATCAATTTAAAAAATTGAGATATCTAGCATTGTATTTTTCATACCAAGTCTCTGAAATCTAGTGTGTATTTTACACTTATGCTACATCTAAACTTGGACCAGCCACATTTCAAATGCTCAACAGCCACGTGTGGCTAGTGGCTACCGAATTGGATGGTGCAGGCTTATGATGTGCCAGGTGCTGTTCTAAGTGCTTTAAATGGACAGATTCATTTAATCCTCACAACCATGCTATGAGGTAAATACTACCATTGTTCTCATTTTATAAACAAGGTACTGAAAGAAAGAGCAGAGACCCAAAATCAAACATTGGTAGGTAAGGGGCGAAATTCAAAACTTGGCCATCTGATTACACCTACTATGCTATTTATTAAGAGCCTACTGGGTGTATGACAGGCACAGAGCTGCATATCTAAATAAATTCTCACATGTGCTCCTCAGAACAACTCTAGAGAATAAGTATTAATACCCCATTTCACACACTGCTGCATCATTAATGGAAGACATTTATAATTTTATTTATTTATTTATTTTTCCCCCAAAGCCCCAGTAGATAGCTGTATGTCATAGTTGCACATTCTTCTAGTTGCTGTATGTGGGACGCCGCCTCAGCGTGGCCGGAGAAGCAGTGCGTGAGTGTGCGCCCGGGATCCAAACCCGGGCCGCCAGCATCAGAGCGCACGCACTTAACTGCCAAGCCACGGGGCCGGCCCAATGGAAGACATTTAGAGTAGGGACAGCATGACTTCACAAAGTAACACATGGTGGAAGACCGCAAGGGTGACTAGCCCATGAGTCCTCCTCTAAAGGAACATGTAGTCTAGTAAGAGACTTTAAAACCATTACAAAAATTACTACACTACAAGCTTTAATGAACTAAAAGAGAGGTACAAAGTGCTGTGAAGATTTAGAGGGAAAAATCTTAATAATTTTTTATTTATTTATTTTTTCCCACAAAGCCCCAATAGATAGTTGTATGTCATAGTTGCACATTCTTCTAGTTGCTGTATGTGGGACGTGGCCTCAGCACGGCTGGAGAAGTGGTGCGTCGGTGGGAACCCAGGATCCGAACCCGGGCCGCCAGCAGTGGAGCGCGTGCACTTAACCACTAAGCCACGGGGCCGGCCCTAGAGGGAAAAATCTTATCTCATTAAAAGAACAGGCAAGGCCTTCACGAAAGAGGTAACATTAAAAAGGACTTAATTAAGTTCGCACGCTCCACTTCGGCGGCCTGAGGTTTGCAGGTTCTGATCCCGGGCGTGGACCTATGCACGGCTCATCAAGCCATGCTGTGGTGGCATCCCACATAGAAAGCAGACGAAGATGGGCATAGACATTAGCTCAGGGCTAATCTTCCTCAGCAAAAAAAAGAGGAAGATTGGCAAGGGATGTTAGCTCAGGGGCCAATCTTCCTCACACACACACACACACACACACACACACACAAATGACTTAATTAGGAGCCTAGGATAAAATGCTCTAAAAGCGAAGGCAAAGCGGTGGAAGAAATGAGCCTCTACAGGGTGTTGAAGGAATGACTAAAACAGTTCAAGATGGCTGGAGCATCGAATACACGTAGGCGAAACACCTCAAAGACGTGGTGTGGAAGTTGTCCAAGGGCCACAGCATGGAAAAACTCAAATTCTGTGCAAAGTTTGAAGAGACTGGGTAGCATGATCAAAACAGAGCCTTAGGTAACATCACTGGAGCAACACTGCGCAGGATGGACAGCATCAAGCGAGAGTAGACGTGAAAGGCTGGCAGAGACGCTGCCAAATCGTCCAGGCAGGCAACTGCAATGGTCAGAGTGAATTTTAAAACAGGAGGTGAGTACAAGGCTCCATGGATGCAGAATCCTTAAGGTCTGGGGTCTAAAGTTAAGCCAAAGATGACAGTGTTTCAACCCTTGGCGATGAGCAGAGTGGTGGAACCATTAACAGATACTTTGGCTATAACATAATCCAACCAGTTAGTGAATCATTATAAGTGGGAGCTTCTAGTCTCCTTTTTTTTTCAGCCTAAACTTCCTGCTATATCTGTGCTTCCCACATCAAGATTTGTACTATCTACTGGCCTTATATCTGGCTCTTATTTTAAATTAAAGAACTCCTTTCCTATCAAGAGAATCGTTTGTGGTTAGCAGAAAATGGCAAAAGGCATTATCATTCAGCTTAGAATAACTCTGTACCTACAACCCAAAGACAGAGAAGAATCTCAGATTCAGATTTCGAGCACAGCTGAACAATGCTCTGTAAGGGCTTAATGAACAGCTATGCCTAAAATATTGGCCTTTTGCTTGAAGTTCTTAACGTTTTAAAGGAAAAGTTAAAAACAATCTCCCTACTGCCTACTTCCCTTTGCATTTATTTATTATTTTTCATGTTTAATTAACAAACTTCTACTTTAAGCAAATAGTTCCTTTTTTTCCCTTTAATTACCTGACAAACGGTAGTAGAGCTACATAAATTGTGCCTGAGGTTGAAGCTGGAGTAGGGCCTAATCACCGGCTTGAGACATTGTTCTGGCCAAGTAAAGCAGGACACATTTATCCCGTGTGTTTGAACAATACTTAGGCTCTTCCGTTAAGACCTCCTTTTACTCAGCGTTGATTCTGATTAACCGCCTTTCCTGATCTGTGTGGGAGATCTGGATGTTCTTCACACCACCACCGCAGGGGTAAGGAAATGAACCTCCCTGCGGCGGCGATGAGGTGTGCCCGAAGTCGTCAGCAGAGAATGTGAACACACACTCCAGTCCTACTCTGTTCCATGCCAACCTGGAAGCCTCCCCTTGATTCACAACTGATTTCGTTCTAGACAAGCTTTCAGGTTTTCCTGCTGCTTTCCATAAAGGTGTTCAAAGTGCAGTGATGAGAGCAGGTAGAAAAGTCAGGGAAAAAAATATATAAGTAAAAGAAATGCCAAATAAGTACTAAGCAATTAAGAATGACTATTATAAGCATAAGCTAAGAAAAACTGTGAAATTAATGGCACTTATATAAAAACAATGAATCTCAAGGCCAATCAGGCACACACACACACACGTAATGTGTGTGTGCCATTTTTTTTTTTTTTTCCCTTAAGAGGCCCCACTCCAAATTCTCAGGCTCAAGTATGTAGTCTTACATGTGTGGTCTAAAGATGCTCAAAGCACTTTTCTTATCCTATAATTCAATCTAGTAATAAAAGTATGGTGCTCTGGAAGACTGAATTCAGGGCAGCTGGGAAGTTTCACTGGAATCAAATGATCTCATCTGCCAACCATCCAGGACTCCCCAAAGTTTGGAAGTGCTCTTGTGTCACTGGTGATCTCTCCAGTAACTGACAAGGGAAGTGGAGAGGGTGCGGAGGCAGCTACCTTTCCATTTAGGGAAATCTTCCTGCATTCTAGTCCACTTTTCCATGTAAGATATAAAAGCCACAAAGGCAGAACACCTGATCTCAACTAGAAAATCTTTCTCTGACATTGGTAGTTGGAAGGAATCTCATATAACCACCTACTCGGGTAACCATTGTGTACACACCAAATAGACTGGTGTGCAAGGAATAAGAGGTTCTAGAGCTCTGACTACCTGAACCATTAGTGCGCAACCCTCTTTGGAGGCAACTGGCTGCCATTTGAGGACAAATTCGAAAAAATCTAGAGGCAATGATGATGATGATGATGATACTGATGACAATTAAAGATAATAACAGCAGTAACCATGTCTTGTGGTGCTAGAGATGTCTGGAAAGCACAAGGCTTTGGATTCAGAAAGATCCTAATTCAAACTCAAACCTTTTGGACAACTCATTTAAAGTTTCTGAGTTTGCACTTCTTCATCCAAAAAATAAGGAGGGAGAAGAAGGATAAACCCAGAAAGCTACCGTGGAGATAAATTTAGCAGTGCTGATGGAAACACCTGGTACACAGAGGTGTTTCCCAAATATTCATTCATTCCTCTCCCTTCCAGGGTACAGTTCACGGTGGCTTAAACAAATCAGAGAGACCCGGCCCACCAACAGGAGTAGACCCAGGATTTACAGCTTTTGCTCCTGTGGAGGCTTACATTCACTCGACAAGCATCTACTGAGTGCTCAGGGTGCGCCAGGCATCGTTCTGAGCATTGGGAATATATCTGCTTTAATTTCTACCTTTATGGAATTTCATTTACTTTTATTTTTTAGAGTCAGAGATCAAAAGCGAAATTTCCTCACAAAAGAAACCAGTACGGAATAATATCCATTTCTAGGATCACGATGACAGCTCATCTGCCTCACTGTTTTGATGCAAGTATGATTCATATTTATTATTTGTGCTACTCATCTGATGCCAACCTCAACGTCACAGAACAAGCAGGACTGGGGAGGGGCTGAAGAAGAACAAAAATTAATACAACGTGAAATCACCAGCAGAAGTGGTAAGTCTGCAAGTATAAAATGAAAAAAACATTTAAGCCCAGAAAGGAGGGAAGGCAAAAGAGAATCAATATGGAGGTTTAAAGAGAACACCAAGGGGCCGGCCCGGCGGCGTAGTGGTTAAGTGCGCGCACTCCGCTTCAGCAGCCCAGGGTTCGCAGGTTTGGATCCCGGGTGCAGACCTACGCATTGCTTGTCAAGCCAGGCTGTGGCGGCATCCCATATAAAGTAGAGGAAGATGGGCACGGATGTTAGCCCAGGGCCAATCTTCCTCAGCAAAAAAAAAAAAAAAAAAAAAATAGAGAGAGAATACCAAAATGGGAGCCCACAATGAGCTCGTGAGCTTGAGTACCTCTGGAGATGGTACTTAAACCACAGGTGAGGAGATCACCATTCATAATAAATGGTCAAAAAACGATGGCCCTTATGATGGTGATTACTATTTTGACTTTACCTCTCTGGGCCTCAGAGAAGTTCAGACTACATCTGCAGCTTTTAAGGGAGGGGAGTTTCAATTTTTCTAACTCATTACAAGGGATGATGCATTTTTTTAAAAGGTTAAGAAGGACCTGGCTAGAGGATATTGCAAACCCCTTCCATTTCTAACATCCTATTATGATGACATACTCTGGCTTCACTTGACCACAGAAAAAAGAAAAGTCCCTCAATCACCTGTCCCCAGCAGAAAACCAAATTCAAATACTCTAACAAAAATAAGTCAACAAAAAGAGGGTCATGAGAAAACATGCCCTGAATGAAGAAGTGAGATTAACTCAACTCTCTGAGCCTGTGTTTAAAAAAAATTGGTAAGCTCTCTGTACAACAAATCCTCAGCAAAAAAAGCAAATAATTAAGTAGAGATGATATTTCTTAGACGTGATAGTCAGTACAATGGTATGGTATAATGTGGTATCTATTTCTATGTAAAAAGACAAAACTACCAATGGGAAATAGTGTCATGGTTTTTAATAAACTCTGCCATAGCAGCAGAAATGATGCCCTATTAGAAGAGTCTAGACATGTCAACAAGTACAAACAGAATCACTGATGAGAGGTATGCAGTCTAAGCCAATATCCAAAGAAATACTCAAGGATGACACACTATTAAAGCTACCTTTATGTTGCATACCAGTGGGTATCCATACCAGGCACTCTGCAAATATCACCTCATTTAATTTCCACAACTCCTTGAGACATGTATTTTTTCAAACCTAAAATGGCAATAATAAGGCCCAGAGAAGTTTAAAAGCTTTGCCCAAGGTCATATTGCTAGGAAGTGGCAGAACCAAGATCCAAATGATAGGTTTATTAGGCTCCACACCCTTGCTTTTTAACTATGCCTCTACTCTGCTTAAAAGCCACCCAAGAAATGACACTTCCCAAGCGGGAAGCTTAACTTTCAGTGTCATGTCATATTTTGTTCCACACTGATGATGTCTGCATATCAGGCTCAGTGAGGTCACCAATAAGGTGGTCTTAGAGGAGAACTAATTCGCACAAACGCAGATTATACATCCAACTGATCTTTTTTGAAGTTCACAAAGCAACCACTCACATTAAACTAAAGGGGGCCAAGTATATAAGAAAGGGATAAAAACACTAAAAGCCTGCATGGCGTGGTACTCAGCTGATGAATCCCAAAACCAAACAGCAGTGAGCAAGCCCCAGAGTAGAGCATTGGGTATGGAAAAGGATTCAAGTAGGAAATACGGTGATACAATGAGTCAAAAAAGCCACAGGCTGTGCAGGCCTCAGAAATTTCAAGGTTACTTTCATACTCTAGATCCCATTGTTCTTGGTGGGGGAAGAAGGGCTGGGAGGGAGTAGAGGCTACAGATATTTGTTTGCCTTAATAACTCAGCAATGCTTATTATTTATGCAGCAGAGAGAAAAAAATTTCTTTTAATTTCCGATGCAAGGCAATGATCCAAAAGCTACTGGCTTCTTGAATGAGAATTACCTTTTTTCTATGTAGACTGTGTATGAATACAATGCATGCCCTGGTAGTGTCTCTTAGCTATCTCCACAAGAGTAGAGCACATAAACAGCAAGGGGTTATGGTGGATCAGGCCAAAGAGTACAAGTTGCAAGGAAATAGTATTATGACTAAGAAGAACCTCCCAATCCCAAGGCAGGGGGTTTATTGCCAACTCTACAACAGGTTACAGAATAAACAACCTGAGGCCGGTCTTTTAATCTATCTTTTTCTCTACTTCCATATCTCTAAAATGGGAACTGTAATTTAAATTAATGTAAATAACAACACAAAATGTAAAGTGTTACCACTACATTAAATCTGTACAGTGTTTTCCTACGTTTATATGTATATTTGATACACATATGGTCTCATAATTGAAAGTCAGTCAATATATATCACTAAAGCTATTAACTGTATTATTCTCTCACTCAGTCATTTATATCTTTCCTTGGAAGGACATAAGTAGAATGAATGGAAAATATGCATACACATACATGCCCTACATTTAAAAAAAAATTCCACAACTTCTCAAAGTTAACAACTGCATACTGATAAATGAGGAGGGTGTTTGACCAAATAAGCGATAAACACAATTCTTCCAAATATGAATATTTACTATAACAGACCTAAAAACAGGATTTCCCAACTTTGATTTATGAATCTTTTACTCCAAAAAGCAGGCCCCTGAGATATTTAGACTACATTGAGAGATTCCTCGGGTATGTGTAAACATACAAATGTAAGGGTGGTGAGTTGAAGTGTTGGTTTTTTCCTCCCAAATAAACTTAAAAAAAAATAGTATTAAAATATACTAAGTTCTCAGACATGTATTTTCAACTTAAATCATTATAATTTTCTCGTATCTTCTTTCCAGTTCTCAGAAGAGTATTTGTAGTGGCTAAAGTAAACTAAGGCAAATGCACTGGGAAGTTACACTTCAGAGATACAAACTAAATGAGGCATTAAGAATATAATTTGTAAATAGCAACTTTTACAAAGAAATGTACTCAGCATCTGATTATTCCACAAATATTCATAGTCCATTTAAAGTTCATGCCAACTTTCTATTTAAATGATAATAGTAGTAATTATCTGTGCCTCCCTCTACTGTATGTTAGGCTCCAGACTAAGTTTTATATTCTAATGTTATCTCATTTTATCCTCCCAAAAAACATAAAATAGGTCTAAACGTCATTTGAAAAAAAGAAAAACTAAGATGCAAAAGTTAAGAAACTTGCCCATGGTCATGGACCAGTTATCCAAACCCCAAGAGAGCCTAAGATGTAAAAGCTCATATGCTTCTAAACTCCCAATGGTATTTCAAGTAGGGCTGGCACTGCAACATACAGAGAACTAGGTAGCTTCCTACTGCATAGCTTTTAAGGAAAAAAATTTAAAAAAGAGATATAGAGAGGGATGGCAATCCATTAAGAACTTACTGGGAAACTGCCTGAAGCTTATTTGCAGGCTGATTTCTCGAATCAAGGAACATTTTAAAAACAACCAAAGTTGTTGTCATTTACCCAAACATGTCAGATATGATAAGCAAATTCACATCAAAAATTAAAAAAAAAAAATTTACTATGTGTGACAGGTAGGTAGAAAAGGATTAAGGTGGTGTTAGATAACTGGAAACATACTAGCTGAAATTGACGAATCTAGTTCAGAAATTAATACATTCAACTTTGTAGAGTATTAAAAATTAATCCAACATTCTAATATCATTACTATTCAGTAAATTTAAACATACACATTTTAAGCCAAGGAAAATTACAAAAGCCCTAAACTCAAAAAGAGCTATGAATTTAACTTAATATTAATTAGGATATGCTCCTTTTCAAATTATTGTAACTGGTCAAGTAGTTTCACGAACTTAGAAACGGTTTTGTCTCGTCAATGTAAGTTCTCCTCCACACAATGACTGAACCCATATCAGCCCTCTCCGCCAAGTTATCAAATGGATCTTCTTCCTATTAGGAAATTGAGCTAAGTGTCCTAAAGAGAATGTTTTTTGTTTTGTTGTTTTATTTACAAGAACCATACTAAACAGTTTACCAAGAAGCAAACTGTTACTTAGTACTCTCATTAAATTCCGGTCATTGATTTCCCTAACCAACAAATTCTTTTTCTAAAATAGCAAGTAGAAAAGTTCGTATGTCAAACATTATATATCAAATAGTTCAACGACGGCATGTGAGAATTACAAGTGAAATTTTTATCTTAAGGAAAACAAATTTAAAATCCACTTAAGGAAAAATTTTGACTGCCTTGATTTCAATAAGTACAATAGCATCTGGTACAGAGAAATTGTTTGTTTTTTAAACAGGTAGACTACAACCTGAGCGATCTTTGACTAACCAGAAAGATAAACTATGAAGGGAGAGAAAGCTCAGGAAGTAACTTCAAACTCTGCCCAAAATGAACATTCACTGACTTCTCTAAAAGGTCCTTTTCCATCTCTACGGAGGTGCTTTTGAAATCTCATTCAAATCCCTAACAGCCTCTATCAAATTATATTAGAATTGTCACCTTATGATAAGATGCCTACAGACAATTCTAAGTAATCTTAGTTTGCAGAATGGATTAATAAATGCATTTTGTAGCTCTTTGCATAGATTACAGATAGGTCCATTAATCATTTGTGAGCATCTAAGAATAATTCCTGGAAAATCTACAAAGACACCCAATGGTTGAGAGTGATAATGAACTTCTGACAAAGTCCTCTGGGAATCAGTAACATACATAGGCTCTGACTGCTATCCTTGAGGAGGAAATGTATCCAACAATTTACTGTCCCCTTTCCCTGAAGCGTACAATTGAGAGGGTTTTTTTTTTTTTTAATGTTTGGTCATTTTATGGCACAACAGTGCACAAGGAAACCAGTCTAATGGTAGAATTTAAGTCTCAGAACTGATGGATATTCAAAGACCCCTTCTCTGGCTCTGGACATAGCTTGCTTGTGTTGTTTCTTTCCTTCTTTCTTAAGGCCACGAGTGTGACACTCGTTCAAGTAAAAACCACTACAAGAAGATAAAGGGAGAAAAAGGACTTGCCTGTCCTCAGTCACCTCCCGGTCCGGTTCTCCTGAGAACTGTTATCTCCATGATAAGTGAAGGTGCTCGGAGGTGCTTTCACAGTCTCAAGGCTCCAGCAGGAGTGATGACTGAGAGGCCCCCCGGGCACCGCAAAGCAACGCTGTCACTTCTAGTCACTGCTCGGCTCAGCTACTGCCATGCCTGTCATGACAAGCACCAGTCACCTGAAGGCACCACACCTCTGCCCCGACAAAACATACCTTTGTCAAGGTATGAGCCACAGAGGGAATCTGTTTCAGGGGTTGCCAAGGGAAGCCAGCCTTGTCTATAAACAGCAGAGCGGCAGTGCAAGAGCCCAAAGGCACAGACACAAGGAGGCAGGCGAGCCCTGAGTGCAAATAATTGTTCTACTTCCTATCCATGGATGGGGGAAAAACGACATATTAAGATACCGTCTGAGCAGACTAAAGCGGGTTTAGTTGTCAGCCTAAACCTGCCATCTGGTGTTAAGATATAGCAGATCACACCCCAGATGTGCTCCTTCAAACAAATCACATCTTTTTTTCTTATCCCCTTTTTTTTCTTGCTGTAAAGAGAGATGTGCCTGCCAAAGATACAAATCAGTTGAAGTTTACTTTAAACTAGAAACGCTTGTTCATTTACTCAGCCAAATGGGTAGGTAGGTCATTTCATGCACCCACACCCCAAAAGCAACCACTTTTCAGAAACGGTATCTAGAGATGCTGAGCAGAAAATCATTTGTTTACTCCTCACTGACTCTAAAAGTTGAGGCTACCCTTAGCCATCCGAAAGCCATTTCATCTGAAAAATGAAATTTGTTTCAGTGAAGCAGAGTTCCGAAATCTTTGTCTTCCTCTTTATTTTTGACCCAGTATCTCATCCCACGATTGGGGTGGGGAAGGGCTGTGCAGTGCTATCATTTGCACCTCATTACACTTGGGCTGGAGCTTTGAGAAAGCTGATATTCCCTCTAAATTTTTACAGATGCTTCTAGTTTACCAGTTCATGACTGCACTACTAGAAAAGACTTCCTGCCTCTAAACTGCTTGCTGGCATGGATGCTGAATTTCAAAATCCCTGAAAAAAGTAAACCTTTGTGGTGTTCTCTTAACTTTCTTGCTGGGGGAGGCGGGGAGGGCCACCAACACCACACCAACCAAAAGCGTTTTCGCCCATAAAGTGAGACTCAATGTCTCAGAAACATTCCCTCCTAACTCTGATTTGGAAACCCCCCACAAAAATGTTCATTAACAGAAAGTTATCCGTGGAAGGTGTTTTTCATCATAAGTTACGATTATGACATGTTTGGTAAGTTGTAGAAATAATGCAATCAAAGACAGCCTTTCACCTGAGCCTGTGTGTTTCCTTTTATGTCGTAAGTATCATTTGAAAAACACTTTGGGACAGAGAGAAGGGACACTTTCTAAAGCACCACCCCCCTTTGTTTAATGGCTCCAGGGTTTTTCAAAGTTCAGGGCAGGTGACACTGGTCTGTTCTTAATCTTTACTGCTTTAGCAATGTTAAGGCTGATGACGAGGGACACAAATCCCCTGATAGAACTGAATGCATTCCAAGCTCCCCGACCCACTCAAAGCCATAATCCCCTGCAGCTGGATCTTACTTACCACCATGCACAGCTAATACATTTTTTAAAAGCTAGTCACTGGTGACAAATGTAAACTGGACAGAGCAGCAGCTCCCCTTCTCCCTGCCTCACTCCCCCACCCCTCAATCTTCCCCCATAACCCAGAGCCTCGCTGTTTCTGTGATGGATAGGACCTGCCTTTTAGAACCACCAAGCCTATGCAGTATAGCTCTGCTCTAAGTGACTAGAAGGTTTTAAAAGCATCTTCAGCTGTCAGACTGTAACAAAAACAACAAAAAAGTCATCCTTAACACAAACATTTCACAACTGAGAAAACCCCATAAGTTGAGATGATCCCTGCCATACTGAGTTCACTATTTATTTAGCTATCACATGCAGGCAAACTGTGCTGGCACCCTGGCTGCTTTACTGAATTAAGCTGGTTGCCATATTCTTGGGCATAATAAAATAAATGCAAAAGAAAATTTGAAACTTGACGATCTTTTGTGCTTGTGTCTATATTTTGTTTGGATCCCTTCACTTTTGTCTGCTGGAAGAAACTCGACAGAAACATAGTAAACAAGTAGTCTTTTATGATAGGCAAGTATGTTTTCACCATGGATTCTGCTCATCCACTTAGAAAAGGCAACTAAGCCACCCAAGTAGATAATGGTTCTGGGCTGGATGAAATCTCCAGAAATCAGGGCAACAAACTATGGAAACCACAGCCTAAAGATAGATGGAAGGATGCATGGATGGATAGATACCTAAATCAGGAAAAAAAATAGTCTCAAATTGTACCAAAATGCCAAACAATACAGATGACAGATTTTGATAAAGGGCAAGCTATCCACTTTACCTGATGAAGAAAAACAAAGGGTTAATATATGCGACTTTTTCGGGTTTATTCTAGTTCCCAGATAACTAGCAGTAAGTGCTATGATTTAAGTGATATTACCAATTAGACTTGGCATGGCTACCACAACATTGACTACAACGCTTAAATTGCATTAGGTTTAATTACTGCAAAGTTGCATCTGGAGAGAGAAGCATAATTTTATAACCACCCTCAGCACTCTAACTTGAGCTCAGTCCCTGCACGATATACATACTCGCCCAACTAAGGCCCTGAAAGGCCCCACAGTTAACAATGTGTAACTAGCAAGAACACAGGAGAAGTGACAAGCAGGTCTCCATGAATTAAATTCACATCTGATTATGTGACCTCTCAGTGTCTTCCTGGCACTGCTGAGAGCAGGTACTCCAAAGCAGCCTGGTGACCAGCTCACTCAACAGGACCCATGGAAAAGGAATTCAGCCTTGTGGGGGCGGGGGTATTGTACCAATGGGGAAAGAATTAGGACAATGTGCTCGAAAGAGTCCAGCTCTGACTTTCCTACTTGCCACCCATCATCACATTCCCAGAATCCAGAGAACTCAGTGTACATATGAGTAATTCAATCAAATGAGAAAAGTACAAACTCTGTTGTTCATGGTGACTCGAGTGCCTTGAGACTAAACTTAAATGTGGGATGTGTGCAAGTAAGGGAAATTTGTGAGTTTTGTTGGAAGAAGAAAGAAAGGAGGTTCAGAGATTACCACGTGTCCATGTGTAATAGACTATTTTGTGATACATGTGAGGAAAGGTGTGAAATACGTATAGTTGGCTACACTTTTAAAGACCGAGTATAGGAATACCAAAGAAAAGAAAATGGGCCCCTGTGATTTGTAAATTTCAGAGTTATGATTAACGGTACCACATATTTAGTCTGAATCCATATTGTATGTCCATTCATCCAAAAAACATTTATTAAGGCATGCTGTTCTCTTCATACAGTCATCAAAGATAGCAGTGCTTTACAGCATTACCTTGTATACCTATTATAAACTGCAAGTAGTATTGCCACTTCATAATACAAAATGATCTCAGGTCTAAATTCCCACGTCTACAATGATATCTTCATGCTATAAAATTGTCAAAAAACCTACAAAAGATGTAAAAACTTAAGCCTCAGGAAGAAAAAACTGAATCATAACCAGACCTCTGTGTGTGACTTAAAATGCGATAAAAATGGAGCTTGCTTAATTAATCAAATCTTTTAATAGTGAAATATTCTAAATACTAAGATAAATTTAATACTAAAATATTGGGCCACTAGAATTGTGCCCAATAACATCAGAGGTACAAATAAGTTTGTAACTAATCCAGTGAGAAATATTGATTATATGTGTTAGGAAAACCACAACAAATTATATTTATCTGAACTTCCAGGAACCAATTCGTAATACGTACAAAAACCTAACTGAAAATGCTTAGTGTTGAGTAAGCATAAATCCTTCCAATGAAACACACATAAAGTGAATCCTGTCTCTTTAAGTCGAAGGACCCACTATAGTTAGGTAGTAAGAAGCCAAGAACAAGTTCTGAAGTTTAACTCTCAGGAGCAAACATTTTCTACTTGTGAAGTAAACTCTGTTGAAAGACAGCAGACTACGGTCCCACCAGTAAAAACAGGAAAGTTTTCAGCCAGTGACAGCTTTCCCTACAGAGGAAAAAAAAAAAAAAAGTGTCATAGACTCACTTTATTAAACCATATGCTCATTGCCCTGTGAAGAAAGCAGGGTCACTAATTAGTTCATTCTGTGAAAGGAGCCCTTCCTGATCCCGTTGACTTTTGTCCCCCTGGTTAGTTCCAGCTATTTCTGTCATGCAACTTGAAAATCACTGGAGGGAGGAAGATCGCCATAACAACCGCTGAAATGATCTTGTGGAATGTGTCTAGTGGCACTGGAATAACCTGAATATGTGCTCCAGATGTGTCGGCTGTCAGGAAAAAAGTAAACACATCTGATGGACAGCGTATGACTAGATGGCCTCGAAGCGACTCCAGGGGCTCGGGCGGGGGAGGGGCCGCATCTGGGAGCAGAGGGGCGCGGGCGGGGCCGAGCCCGCACCAGGCACGGCGGGACCGGGGCCTGGGGCGCCCGGAGGACTGAGCGCGACTGTTCCGCCGCGGCCCTCCCCGGAGTGGCCTCTGCGGGACGGCAGCGGCCTCTGCGAATTTCCGTCTGGCACGGACTTGTGAACATTTGGGAGCAAACTAAAACATGAACGCTGAGAGGAAGGGGAAAAAGAGAGGAGCGGGCTCAGACTGCTTTCTGTCTTCTATATTAATGGCAACACGTTTTGAAAGCATGCTGTCTTCGGGGGAGGGCTGTCTCCAGGCCCCTCGCCCTCCCTCTACCAAATGAATGGTTTCGCCTTTGCGCCCTATACGCATACTCTGAAGCACTCTTTTTATTAGGTGACGGAGTGATTACATTCCTGATCCGAAAATGTTGTCTTTTCTGATGTTGGTGTTCCATAGACTTTCACAAGTTGGACAAAGTGGGTTGGTTCCCTAACCCAAAAAATATTTTCCTAATGAAATACATAGAAAGGACTAGAAAACATGGTATAGGCCAAAACACATTTTCACCTTAGGTCCTATTCTCAGATGTGTTTGCAAAGGGAAGGATTTAGGTCTATGCCCAGGGCTTATGTTCACAGACAAAAGAGCAATTCTACCAAGATCCAGCACACAGTAGGCACGTGCAGAATAACTGCAGAATCAAGCTAGTTTTTAATGTATAAGATTCAACTAAAAATGCTTCTTGGGTTCTACATATAAACAGTGGCAGAGATTACTTAAAAAAATAAGTAACCAACTTTTAAAATACTTAAAAAAATAAATGGGAAGTGTATTTCCCCAGAGGAACAAAAATGTCTCCCTAAAAAAAATAGGAAACACCATATCCCCTACAGTACACAAACCACCTACTTGTGTATGAATCCACATTTTAATGCCTACTCCTGCTCCAACAGTTTGTAGAATGGACCTAAGTTTTAGAGAATACATAAAAAAAAATTCACTGCAGTCTTCCCATAAATGCTTACATCTGTGAAAAGGCCACAAAGGTTTGTGCAGAAATTTAGAATCGATGTCAAAAGTTTTTCAAGCAACGTATTCCAGATCTTTCTTTCACAAACTCCGCACAATTATATTTTAATAAAATTTCTAGTAGTTTTCCAATATGGTCTAAACACAGAACAAAACTATATTGGAGGGTATTTATTTCTGTAAACTACACCATTAAGATATAAAACTGCTTCTTTAAAATCTTTAAAATTGCTTATGCTTAACATCCCTTAAGATCAATAAATTATATCACCTGCGCTGAGGGGCAACAGCATTCACCTGGTACTTACTTTCATTCGAGGCGATTGCCAACTTACGAATCTCCTTTCGACTTCTAAGTGTCTAAGTACATTTTCCTCCCTTGATGAAATTCATTTACTGACTCAGATTCTGAACGTAGATCACCAAAGCGAAAAAGAAAACTATGAGAAATCATTATTTGAGAGCAGGAAACGGAACAAATCTTCAACTCACTCTCTACTCTGTAATTCACACATTTAACCTGGCAGAGGAAGACCCTAAGGATGCTTGGAGGCTGAAGGACTCAAAACTTGAAGAAATGGGTGCAAGAACAGGAAGAGGGAATGGCACTGCTTCTGCCTTCTAGAAATTGGATTCCACTGGCAGCTGGCTGAATGAAGCCAATAACAGATTCACGGTTGTGGAAAATGTTTCATACTCCTCTAAACGAAAACGTCGTTATTTCCTTGTAACAGAAACTGTACTTCTTGACAAGTTAGACAACCTAAAATAATCATTGCCAAGGTGCAATTTATAAAATTCGCTGGCAATCTACAAAAAAAGAAATAATCTTGGTATTTGCAATTATTTGCAGAGCATACTTTATTATTATTCCAGTCTAATCTTGCTCCCTCCCTCAAAATTAAAAGACTTCAAAAACGGCTGACAGATTTCCAAATAAAAAGCCAAATATTTAAAAGCTTTTAGGAGCCAAAATCATAAAAGTGCATATTCGTACAATGAGGTGCCAAATGTCCAAAAGATGGATGAGTTTCAATGACCATTTTCATTTGCCTTGACCTTAGTATTCAACCAATAAGCAAAAAGTCCATGTATATTCAAAGAACTGGAATGTATTTGTATTCATTCATGTGATGTTTCTCATGCATCTAAAATTTCTTACACTGAACTTATAGTTAACTTTTATAAGAAGGCAAGTAAAGCACTGGATCTTTCCTCAAATTCAGAGTAATGGTTTTCCAGTGAGAATTTTTTTCCTTTTTGGTTCTTAAGTGCATCAAAAGGTTGGAATGGGATGAAATGTAGGAAGTATTCAAGTTCCAAAAGTTATATGATACCCATATGAACAGATTTGGTGGCTGAACTCCACACAATTAAGCCTGTGGCTGAAATCAAACTTCATACATATATTCTGTCCTTAGATCACTGTGTGTTCAAAATCCAATCAAGGACTCATGGATTATGTTTTCTCAAACCACCAGCTTCTCTTAGACAATGCCACACAAGTAGCACAAGTCCATACAGACTCTTCCTAATACTATTTCACTCCACTGAGCGAATAATGGTGATGCTTATAACATGCACAGACTATTAGATAGGCAGACCCATCAAGCAAGATCTAGGAAACTTTGGAGAGTTTACCAACAATTCTTTTACCATTCTATTTAGCATTACAGACCAGTATGTAACTATTAGCAAGTTAAGGAAGGCCAGAAAAGTTGAATACTTAAGGAAAAAAAAAAAAGAAGGCAACCAGCCAGCCAATCTATTAGAATTCCAGCTGGCTACGAGTAAAACACTACAATGCAGTTTTCTGGCTGCAGTGTTTTTGAACTGGCCATGTAGCAGGCTTCATTCACATGGCACCATTTCTAAGCAGAAACAAGAGAAAGTTATAGGAATGAATGAAACCAAAATATAGACTTAAAGCAATGATCTTCTGGTTTCTATTGAAGAAGGAAACATGGGTTCTTGACAAAAGCATTTTAAAGGATGTGAATGAGAACTCCTTACTGAGTCCTTAAAACTACAAGGAACTCTTCAAAGGAAAAATGTGAAGCTATTACATGTGCTTAAACACCAACAGAATAAAAGAAGAAAACCCAGAAGGTTCTTTGATGTCATCAGTCATGCGTCATGCTATCAAGGGAAAAGAAGCCATGAAACAGTACATAATTCCAGAGAAAACCGGGCAATCTGTGAAACGGAACACAAAGAACACATGCTCTGCCCAATTTTAGAAGCCTAAAAAAGATTCCCTATCGAGAACAAATAGCTATAACATTTGATCTGATTATAATGTCATCAATTTATGGAATAACTTGTAAAATTTTACAACAAACAGAATATTCTTTCAAGGGGTCTGTGAAATCCTCAAGATAAAACATAACAATGAACATTAATTTTAAAAATAAATATTTTTCATATATTTAATTCCATTTTTCATTAGAGGGAGAAAGGAGAAACAAGTGGGAAGAAGTGATAAAACTTGCAAGAAGTCCCTGAAGCCACGTTCCTTCTTATTACAGACAAGGAATCAGCCTTACAAAAGCTCAGTGATTCGCCCGTGTCACAGCTATACGTATATGCGGACAATAATTAGAACAAAAACCCTCAGGGCAGTGATATCCCCACAACCAGCCTCATCCCCTACTCCCCAATGACAATGGATTTGAATTCCCTAGATGATGAATTCTTCTCAGAAGCTCTGCCTCAAGAAGAGAGACAGCATTAACAAAGAAATCCAAAAAAACATTCTTCTGGACGATTTCAACCTTCTGTCTCTATAAGCATTTTACCAGGATTGTTAAAAAATAAAGAAAATATTCACTTTGAGTTTGAACTCCACTCTTTTTCCATTTCCTGAAGCAGATGCTCCCAAGCAACAAAATGCCAAGAGGGAAGAAAAAAATAGGCTGGAGTGAAGCCGAGAGCTTTGGGGTCATTAGCCCCAGAGTAGTAATGGTTGACTATATTCCTTTATTGTCCCTTTATCCCTAGTTCACTAAGGGCAAAGAGCAATTTTTTTCTCTGCTGTTTTTCAATGTTATTGTCCTTGTAGGCCCATCACGGGACAGACATGCTGGAAATTGCTTGTTACTTGGCTGCTTGCCATAAGGAATCATTACTATTGCACATGGGACAGTGTCTCTGGCTCCAGAAAGAGGATCACCTCAAATGGACTGAAGGGTGGCAAAGCAAGCCCTTCAAAAAGACATCTGAGCTCAACAGCTTCCCATTTCACTTAGAATAATGACTATGGTCCTTAACACGGCCAGCGAGCCCTCCATGGTCTGGCACCAATTCATCAGCCTTAGCTTGCTCCATTCTCTCCACACCAGCTACAAGAGCCTTCCATCCACATTTCCAATGCCCCATGATCCCTCTGATGTCAGGGCACTGGTCCTTTTGTAACACTCAGCACCCTCCACCTGACCCTCAACCAACCTAATTTCTCTTCATCCTTCAGCTCTCAGCTCAGACAGCCCTTCAGGGAAATCTTCCCTGACCCTACCAACTACATTTGATGGCCCATGCTTTATATTTTGGCATTCTGAGTAATATTCCATTTGGAAAAGGAGAAGGGGTTCCAAGGCTCACAAAAAGTTTGACCATCACTGGACAGTTTCAAAAATCCCTTAAAGCAAAATAATTCTGATATTTGTGGTATTTAACTTCCACCCTTGAGTTAAACTATACTAATAAAGGATTCAATGTAACAAATTTGTAGATCTCCAAGTCTGCTTGTTAAGGCAAATGTTCACTTATTTAAAACACTCCAAAAATAGATCAATACTTTTATAAACTGTGGCCACTTCATTCCTTCTTTCCCCATGTTGGTTGTAATAAGTGGCAGCTGCAGAAAAACAAAAAATCCACAAGGCTTAGAATCAGACTAAAGTCAGACTGCTACTTACGAGCTGCCTGACCTTAGGCAAGTCCACTATCTTCTCTGGCCCATTTTCTCTTTTGTCAGAAGAGGAAAACAACAATACCTTCCTTAGAGGATTCAGAAGACATATATCTGGAAGCCCACACTTGTATTCCTAACATGTACCACATTTACCATTTTACAATTTTGCTTGGTTACCTAAAAATATTAGTCTCCTTATTCATTTGTAAACTCCATAAGGGTAAGAAAACGGTACTCTTTTTACGCCATCATTGACTCCTTAGAGCTTAGTAAAGTGTCTGCCCTGTAAATATTAAGCACTCAACAAAGAATTTTTATATAAATGAATTAATAAAAAGATAGTATAATATGGAATGGATTCCCCATCTCCATTTGTTAGTTTTGATTTCTTTTTTTAAGTGAGAAGTTAATATTTCTACACTGGGAATATATCTTTGGCATTCTCAACTGTGTATGCTTGGTTAATATTCTTGCATAGAAGTCAGTGTCCCCTGGGACAAAGTCAATCATTCACACCCATGAGTACCTAAGAAAAGTCCAGTCACTGAGTCTCATTCAGTGATAATGGCTTCATTAATTAGTATCACACATTTCATGCCATTGTTCAAAAAGAGAATCGAATTACAATGTGTGCGCAACGATCAGCACTGTCTTTCTATACAAATAGAGAAACAATTCGTACGGATGAGATGTTAGCAGCAGTGACTTCATATAATAATAGCAAACACTGTCTACTTTTTCTATGTGGCAACCAAAATTGTTTAATACTTCAATCAACAACTGATTTTTCAATCAATCAAAATTATTTGCTTTTTCTACATGTCAAGCACATTTGTAAGCACTTTACATGTAGTAACTCATTTAATCCTCACCACCAAAACCCCATGAGGTAGGTACCATTACTATCCTTATTTTATAGAGGGGGAATCTGAGCCTGCACTGCCTTTGTGCTTATAAAAATTTTTCACTTAACATCTATTTAGCGAAAAACTAGTATGTGCAAGGCACAGTTCTCATATCATATTTTAAATATGAGATTTAAGTCTCTTGCCAAGAAACACACATTTAAGTTAGAGGAGGTTTTAAAAGAACCGGTGTCTAAAGTTGTATTGTTTTTTTCCCAGTCTTACCAGTTTTGAGACTTGCTCTAATAGGATAAAGCTTCCAACTGCAGGGAGCCTTCAGGAAAACACAGCACCCATCTCACCTAGTTAAGAATCCTGGCACTAGAAATCCATTTCACCCCACTCAGCAGCAGGCTGCAGTACATAATTATTTTCATCTGGTTATAACACAGGGTGGTGAGTTTAATCTCTAAAACCCTACAGGGATTGGTTTTAGCAGTTTTAGAAATTGCCTCTCACGCTATGAATGTGCCGCACAGCAAGATGGTCCTGCTAATGGTTCCCAGACTAGGATTTGGGGTGGACCAAAGGCATGGCTCCCTCTTTCCCATAATTTCCTTTCCTTTGTGGGCCAAGTCTGTGGTCATTCAAGGTATCCTCATGGCCCTGCTTTCAAAAACAATTTGTTCTGATTTGGACAAAGCAATAAAGGTGATTTTGGGCCGGCCCTGTGGCTTGGTGGTTAAGTGCGCGCGCTGCGATGCTGGTGGCCCGGGTTCGGATCCCGGGTGCGCATCGAGGCACCACTTCTCCGTGCATCCTGAGGCCGAGTCCCGCATACAGCAACTAGAAGGATGTGCAGCTACGACATACAACTATCCACTGGGGCTTTGGGGGGAAAAAATAAAATAAATAAAATCTTTAAAAAAAAAAAAAATAAAGGTGATTTTTTTTTTTTAAGTTATAGTCAATGATTACTATTCATGGAGTTAAATGAATCCATATACAAAGTGGACCATCAGTGACGTAGTCTTAAAAACATAAAGGTATATATGCAGATGAAATAGATTCCCAAACAATAATGTGGCCATGAATGTGATGTAATCTCTAGTTTACCTTGATCTTTAAAACTTTTGCTAAACCCTTCCTTCCAGGAAAAAAAAATCTAGAAAACCAATCCAAGAATATAATTTAATGTCTCCCTTATTTTTTATTAAATTCAACCCTACTCAGTCAACTCTAATTTCTCCCAGGTTCTTAATGAACCCTCACCATCAGGAACAAAAAGAGGACACTTTGCTAATCAACTTTTAAAGTGAAACTGCTACAAAGACCAGGACTAACAAATCTCATACAGTAAAAATGATGATTTTTCTTCAGGTTTTGATAGAAGAACCAACCTCAATACATACATGCAAATTAAAACTTCCCTGCTCATAGAGGATTCAGAAAAGGCCCTTGGGCTCTCTACAGCATTTCGAGTGACAGCAAGCCACTTATATTAATAACAACAACTACATGTCTAAAAGTTAGTCACCTTACATACCTGGTCCAACATATGTTAGAATATTTTAGCTTTGCCAAAAAAATTTTATCATATCATAAATTCCCTCCCACTGTCCTACTACATGATGTGAGGGACTAAAAAGGTAAATTCTAAGAGTCAAGTTTGTATAATGCAAGACAGAGAAGTAACAAAATGTTTTCAAAATTTTCCTCTCTTTTCATGTTCTTGGAGCTAAATATTAACCCACAGCCAAGATCTCAGTAGCATAAAACTGAAACACCACGAAACACAGTCTTAGAAAACCATAATTCCACCAGAATGCAAAGTCCTTGAGGAATTATCTCCAGCCCCCAAGGCAATGCCTGGCATAAAGGAGGTCCTCAAATAATATTTGTAGAATGAAATAAATAAAACCAGAATTACAATCTTTAAAGTACTTTCAAACACTTTATCACACTGATTTGCCTAAGGTATCCAAAATGGTGTTCTTACGCCACTTCAAAGATGAGGAACCAGAACATCAGAGCCACAACTAGCCTGATCTTAGGGCTCCCAAGGCACTGCTTTCCACTACCATCACACCTCTGCCCCATCACGGAAAAAGCTCAGGGCATCCACTCTCTCACTTTGGCTCTGCTTTCTATATTTTATGATCTGTGGTGTAAAAACACCAAGAGTGGAAGGCAACCAGATAGTCAGATGCCAAACCCTAACAAGATCCACTACTGTCCTTTTCAGCTGTGCAAGTCTGATGGCTCAGGCTACCAGATGTTTAGGTCTACTTAAATAAGACACACATAATACTATATTTATACTGTACACAAGTTTCAACTTACCACATATTTTTAACCAAAAATGTTTCTTTGGAGTTTTTTTCATGCACAGATCTCTGACAGTTTAAATCTAGATAGACTTTTACAGAAAAAACAAAGCAAAGAAATGCAAGTTGTTACTGCTCACTTTCCAGGTTTTGTGAATTTCTCTAGAAAAACAGATCACAATAGAACACACTCACCTATATGAATTACAGGACGGAAAATCCAATATATTTTCAGATTCTCCAACTTCGACTTCAAAGTGGACACGATCTTCATGCTGTTGCTCTTAGGTAAAACCGAATTTCAGCTATTGATTCAAAATTTATGGAATTATTGTACGCCAGGCTTATGCTAGGTTTGGTGACTCAAACATGAATAAAACATGACTCGTGGCCTTGGGTAGGGACAATCTTAATAGTGGTTGCGGGAGAAGAAGAAATACAAAAAGGCTATGTATTGGCCTCTGTGTGCCACAAATGTTTGCTACATATAATGTCTTAAGGAATGCACATGAAGGAAAACTATTAATTTTGTTGGTCAACGGAGGTGAACTAAAAAAGGTTAATCTTACACAGGTCCCTCCTTGTATAAAGATCTACTACATAAAAGTCACTAAAATATGGAGCTTTTAACACAGTGGATTAAGTCTTTAACAGCTCTGGATAATTTTCTTAGACATTAGAAACTTAAGGATTCTTCTCCTTAAAATAAAGCAATAATTCTCCAACAGTCTGTGTATATTATACATCTGAAAGCACTCTCATTTGCTTTCAACATTGCTGAGCCAATCATAACTGGCACTAGTTGCTAAGGACTCTGTATCTTTTAATGCCCTGTTTATATTATGCTGTGTATCAATATGGCAAAAGTTACATGCCATCACCGACTTTCTTCCCTGCCTTCCTACTATTTGGTACTAAAATACAACCCAAAATACTACTTAGTTTTGAAAGTTATCCTAGAATAGAAATAAATGCCCTATACCAAATATTAAGCAATGATAAACATTTAAATAACTCCGGTTCATTAGATGGCTTACTTTTCTGAAGGGATCTATTAGGTTTGACTCACCAGGATCTGCAGGTCAGAAGGGAACCCCATGTGACTCTATCTAAAGCACGCTGTGCACTTTTGAGCTCTGGCAACAACCACTTCATTCCTTCCTAGATGCCATCACTATATGCCTACTAGGCAGCTGGCTCTAGGGCCTATGATTCTCTCCCAAAACTAGAAGTACACTGGCTTTCAGGCAGAGATACAAAGGCTGATGAGAAGAAGATCATCTCAACCCTAGAGCTAAGATAAATGTAATCTTTGATATATAATTTGAATTGAAAATGATTCATAACTATGATTAGTCAACAAATGTGGTGCATGTTTGGGGTACGCCATCCAATCGATTCCAACTCCTAGGGACCCCGTGTACAGCAGAGGGAACCCTGCCCGGTCTTTCTGCACCATCCTCTAACCTTCCAGAGCGCTACATCAAACAATGCTCCGCTGCTATTCATACAGTTGTCATGGCCACTTTTTTTGGTAATGGGTGGCCAGGTCCTTCTTCCTAATGGTGCATTTGTCTACATACAAACACGTATGCCTGCAGGTACACACATCCACCTCTGACAGTCATCAGCAACTGCTCAACTCCTTCCCAACGACCCAAGGCACAGGCTCAGAATCCTTCTCAAGTAGCCTTACCAATCTATCAATATTGCATGTGAGTTGAAATCTGTTTTCCATCCTTCATTTTGTCTGCTCTACAGATAAGGAGCTCTGAAGAAGTACCAAAGACATTACAAAGATCAAACAACTAGTCAGTGACAGGGTCTGGGTTAGAAAAAAACCAGACCTTGTGCCTTCTGGTCCATACCACAGTGCCTATCTGGAATGTTTATCACACACCCCCCCAAGCCCTACTATCCCCCTTGGTTTCTTTGTGTACTGATCATCTAATTTCTCACCATCTCATTTCAGCAGCCATATATGCTCCTCTCTCTTTTGCTTTTAGAAAATTCAGCATCCCTGGCTTTAAAGAGGAAAGAGACTGTCATTTCACGTCCATGAAGCTAAAGAATACCCACAGTTGACCTGGCATCTTTCCCTGAAGCCATGCTAACCTCAGCTGTCATTCAGAAGTTCACTCTACACCTTGACCTTTGCTTCGGCTCAGAAGTATTCACCCTAGTATAAAGCGTTTTTCCTTTAATGTCATAATGGCAAAATATGACAGTGTCCATATGTCTTTCCAAACAGGGAGACTTGTAACAAACACTAAATAGTTTTGTCACTAAGACTCAAGAACTTCATAAGATATACCAAAAGTAAAAAAGAATTACCAGGTCGAGTGCTTGGGAAAAACTGGTATTCCTGTGCTGGGCACAAACCACAAAAACCATCGATCATCATATTTATGAATGTGACACCAAAGAACAATTCAATCACATTTAATTCAGCAGTTCCATTGTAAAATGAGACTACGATTGCTCATCAAAGAAGGGTTACCACCAAGATGTGTATTCTCAAACTGGACAATTTCCTTACATTTATTACTTTTTAAAACACCATAAAACATTTTAGCCATTTCACAATAGGCAGGCCTAACTTGAAACAATAAGTATTAGATCCGGAAAAAAAAAAGAAGTGGCTTTTCGGGTTGAAATGATCCCACCAGTTCTACCCCTATGAGCTTAGCTGGGGAAATTAATATTTTTGTGGCTCTTCAGACTCTTCTTTTGAACATTGAAGTTCTCTACTTCACAAGAAGAAATTATTTAATGTGCAATGTTCTGGCCAAACAAAAAAGGTCACACAGATTAGTCAGCATCACAGGACTACAGAGTCCTTTCTTTAAGCAACACGTAAACAAATCTGAATGACATCCACCATTCTAAGGAGTTTTTATTTTATGTCAGGCACTGTGCTGATCCTTACCCACACTATGTCTAATTTAATCCTCACTCCAATCCTATGCAATGAAGATTATTATCCTCCACGTTTACAAATGAGGAAACTGAGGCTTCTAGAAATTCTGTCCCTTGTCAAACTTCCCATAGCACGGTTGGCATTCAAACTCAAGCCTTTCTGACTCACATGCTTTCTATCCCTCTGCTACCTATGCTGCTTCCTACTACACTATAAACATTTAGAACATTTGCAACATTTGTGGTAAGGCAATCAGAACCGTAACTAACTATTCCTCAAAACGCAGATATCTTGGCTAAACAGTATGTCCACAATCAAACCATCATATCATCAGAGGCTAATCTAATCCAGGTCATGAGGTATGGTGTCTGTCATTTCAGATAACAATGGAACCCTTGTGATCCTTGACTGGTTTTACCACACTGTGGTTTTTACCATGCCCTGTTATAAAGTCAAACATACAGAGTTTGAAAATGTTTAAACAATGGATACATAAAATGTGTCAATAAGATAAAACTTCAAAGTAAAAGATTAATCAATGAAAAGATCGGCATGCATGATGGGCACTCGTTGCAAAAGATACATTTCCCTAGCCTACGTCTGCAAAACAGACATATTATTTTACAGACATATTTTTTGGAGTTTCACAGGTTCTTTTCCCTTACATTAGCTATTTTAACACAGTTACCTCCATTATGTTTCTGAGTCTCTTGGAAATTGTTGGTTTGCTAAACTAGTAAGAGAATTCTCACTTAGAAATGAAACAGTTCCTCTCACTGGCATCACGGTTTCCAAAATAATTCATGTAAATATAATGATACTTTCTGTTCCTATAAGAGAAAAGAATGGGCATTTAGCACTTGCATTAGATAAACACCATGCTAGGTGTTTTCACCTATGTTATCTCAAAATACTTCAGTATCGAGCCAGCCCTGATGGCCTAGTGGTTAAATTTCGGCACACTCTGCTTCAGCGGCCTGGGTTCGGTTCCCCAGCACAGAACCACACCACTCATCTGTCAGTAGCCATGCTGTGGCAGCAGCTCACATAGAAGAACTAGAAGCACCTACAACTAGAATATACAACTATGTACTGTGGCTTTGGGGAGGAAAAAAATGGAGAGGAAAATTGGCAACAGATGTTAGCTCAGGGCGAATCTTTCCCAGCGGAAAAAAAAAAATACTTCAGTATCAATATTATTATACCTATGTTTTATAGAAGAGAGAATAGTAGATCAAAAAGTAAAGGATGCCAAGGACTAGGTATGGGGAGTCACTGCTAGCGGGTATAAGGTTTCTTTTGGGGGTGATGAAAATGTTCTAGAATTAAATAGTGGTAATGGCTGCAAAACCTTGTGAATATACTAAAAACCACTGTACAATTTAAAATCATGAATTTCATCTTGATTAAAAAAAATCATATTGTCACAGTAAATGTTAACATTTGGCGAATCTGGGTGAAGGGTATATGGAAACTCATTATACTATTTTTCCAACTTTTCTGTAAGCCTGAAATTATTTCAAAATAAAAAGTTTTAATAAGGCACAATATTGTGAATATACTTAACACTACTGAACAGTACACTTAAAAACAGTCAGGTGTAAATTTTCTATCATGTGTTTTTTACCAGAATTATAAACAAATGAATAGATAAAGGAATTTGCAGATTCCACCCTAGTAAGCAGCAGCATCAGTATTCAAATGCAGGTCTTTTCAACTCCAAAGCCAATACTCTTTGTTATAAGACCAAAAAGGACTGGTTTATTATTCTGTTTATCCTGTGACTGTACCGACATGTTACTTATGGCCATTCTAAAGCTGTACACTAACACACTTAAGCTTTTTTATAAATGAAAACTCTACTACTAACTAAACGGGTTTTATTAAACATTTCTGAGCTACTTTAAGGTTGCCATGTGACTATGAATGTGTGTGGAAGGAGAAGAGAAGGCTTGGGTACTATACTGTCTACCAAATAGTGATTCCCGATTGAATATTATTCAAAAACAGGGCCTTATGTTAGAATTTCTCTTCCCAGTTGAAATTTCAGAATTGGTACTGCCATAAGAAAGCAATGAGCATGGGGCCTGCGCCGTGGCGTAGCGGTTAAGCACATGTGCTCCACTGCGGGCGGCCCGGGTTCGGATCCCGGGCGCACACCGACACACTGCTTGTCAGGCCATGCTGTGGCAGCATCCCATATAAAGTGGAGGAAGATGGGCACAGATGTTAGCTCAGGGCCAGTCTTCCTCAGCAGAAAGGGGAGGATTGGCAGATGTTAGCTCAGGGCTGATCTTCCTCACCAAAAAAAAAAAAAAAAAAAAAAAAGCCATGAGCATCATGTATGTAATATTTGTTTTTATCAAATTGTTTTTATTTACTCAATTTTTTTGTTGATTTAAAAATCCTTTAATAGGGGGCCAGCCTGGTGGTGCAAGCGGTTAAGTGCACGCACTCCGCTGCGGCGGTCCGTGGTTCGCCAGTTCGGATCCCAGGCACACACCGACGCACTGCTTGGCAAGCCATGCTGTGGCGGTGTCCCATATAAAGTGGAGGAAGATGGGCACGGATGTTAGCCCAGGGCCAGTCTTCCTCAGCAAAAAAAAAGAGGATGATTGGCAGATGTTAGCACAGGGCTGATCTCCTCACAAAAAAATAAATAAAATAATAAATAAATAAAAATCCTTTAATAGTACAGCAATTTCTCACAAAGAGGATTAATTTTTTAATTACAAAAAAATTAGAAACATGAGTTTCAACACATGCATAATGTTGCATGAATAGGTTTATCTGGGTTTGACTTGGGGGCTCAGGATTAAATACTTTTAGTATGCAAAGTGTATAAAATATCCATATACCTTTACGAATCACATTTACTCAAGAACGTTAAGCGGTGGAGTTTGGGGTTCCGCTTGTTAAGTTGCAATCAAGGATATACTTCAAGAAAAACAAAAACATTCCTTTAAAATAATGATGTTAAGTTGGGAATTCTAGGGGGGAAAAAAGAGTGATTTTTACCAATATTTTTCATTTTTTATAATCAGTAAGTTTCCAGTGATTCGCAGCAGAGGCATTAATGAAATTTTGGGCAGAACAACTCATCATCGTGTATAAATTCTTCTGCACACTGAGGCGTCCTTGGCTCACTAAATAGTAAGAGGCACCCCAATCCAGTCATTTGTGACAAACAAAAATGACTCCTAAGATTTCCAAACCCTGTGGAAGTGGGCAGCACCTCCAGGTTCATAGCCCAGACAAGCCTTGACGTCTTCTGCCCCTGAGTATTTCACAGTCAGCTGACGAGTGGGAAAGCGTTCCCATCAGTCAGGCTGGAGGCCAACCCTCTCTCACACCGCCGGGATGCCCCACATTTTTAAATAACCCTTTCTCTTAGGTGGCCTATCAGCTGCAAATTCAGATTTTCATCATCAGTTATTCTTAAAACCAAGCACACTGGCATTAATTTGATTGACACCACAAAAACTCTAAGAGAAATGAACATTTAAAAAATGAAAAGACACTTTCATTATTTAATACATGCTTTTTACAGTCACAGTCTTCAAAAGTTAGATGGCCTAAGCCATCTAACTTTTTAATGTAACAGGTCATGATATACTGATTAGAAAGAAACCACTGGGAGTTCAATTTTCAAAACAGAGAAATTATACCAAGAGTCCAAACCCCACATTTCAGAACACAGAACATTCAAGTTCAATGCCTCTGCATACTTAAGTTACCGTATGACAGAAACAACGCAGAATTTATAAAAACTAATTTACTATAAAATAAAGAAGACAGAGCTAAGTTTGAAACGCAGTACCGAAGAGTTTTATTTTGAACTATAATGAAAGAATGAAAGGAAAGAAACTTCAAAGCCAGGAATACTTTAATTTAGCATGAGAAAAGAAAACCTAGCATTTTCAGTGCTAAATTTTAAACGATTATCAATAACAGAATTGCAAAACCTTTTCACTATTTCTTTAAGCAAAGCCCAAAAGGCCTGCTCCTTAGTAAAAAAAAAAAGTCATTGTATTTCTCACTTTAAAAGATATTTAATTACCACAAGTTCTTTGGTATATTCTTTCCCAAGTTCTGACTAGAATCCTGAAAGTCTACAGAACTAGATCACCATGGAACACAGCACAACACTAAATACCACAATCTATCACCAGCATTAACTGCTCCCAGTCCTAAGACTTTAATTGCGACAAGGCTGCAGCTCAGAGACTGAAGACGAGTAAAGTCCTCTTTCAGCAGGCATGGACAGGGACCACATATTTTCATACATGCTGGTGCATATAAGAGACTGCTGCCTCAGTCACAAGCATGGCAGAGACGGGATTTCTGAGTCTGTGAAAATTCTACTCAATGCATTTTCACAGAATAAAGCCTCAAGTTATTTTAGACCAACCCATGACCATTAAGTGACCAAAGCACCAGGAGCTTTGCCTTAAGCTACAATCTTTTGACAAACTTTGGGTAAAAAGAAAGCCTATGAAATTGTGCTCTCACAACACTAGACCATCAGTTTCCAATGCATAGATGAAACATCTCAGTCAAAACTGCACAGTGAGTCAGCATTATTGTATAATTACTGGTAAAGACAGATGCGCTTTTAAGAACCCCTGAAATTTTTCTTCCCTTAAAGTACACTATTTCTGCAAAACACAAAGTGAATGATATATTTAAAATAGTAATATCTGTTTACAACGTCAAGTTGCTGCATGGTAGAAAACTTGATTTCTATAGAGGGTCCTCAAGATAAAACTAAATGTTAAATCGTATGCTGCGGTAGGTCTACTTTCCAATTACTAGAAGTAAGCATACGAGAGATATAATTAGTTATGACACTAGGACAGGCGTACATGTTTCAACACACACGCAGCTCAGAACAAAGTTTTTGGCATTATATGACAGAGGACTTAAACCCAAGACTCAAAGAAAGGTTATGCAGTGTGTGTGTGTGTCGTTTTTTTTTTAATTTAAAACTTGCCACATCAAATTATTTCTTTTAAGTCATAAGCATATTTTGATTTGTTTAAACATCTCTTTAAAGATTTCTCAGGGAAAAAAAAAAAAATCCACCCTGCGGCTTTCACTGAGCCTACATTAAAAATTAAGGAAGTTGACTTTATAAAATTCATTGGGTAAAAAAGAATTACCTTCCAAAGAAGGCTGCATGTTGACCAAACACATTTAGAAAAGTCTGATAGTTCTAGTCACAGGTTTCTCAATCAGGGATAAAACACCAACTTCTAAAAATAGAATATACAAGGCAGAATAATTTAACTTTGACAATTAAAAGTTTGCCCGAGATATACAGCCAAGAAACCCCAAAACCATAATCCATAATTTAACTAAAAGAATAATTTAATTAAAAACACGAAACTATTAAATAAATCCATTACTAAATTAGGATTCACTTAGAATTATTTATTCCTTGATAAAGACAGAAAAATGAAAAGATCATAATAATACACCTGAGAATCTACAGAGCAACATATGTAGTAGATGTATAAATAGTTGATTACAATAAAGTATGATTAAGCTCAGATGAGGGGCAAATTCAGGAAACTGAACAGACAGATTACATATAGACATAAAAAACTGAAATTCCATAAGAAGCTACTGTGTTTAGTCTCAAAGGATTGTAAGAAGAAATATTCCAAAGCATCTCTCTTCTAAAGAAGGGTCTCAGTTTAGGCATGGATTCAGTCAAAGAGTGTATTAAAATCAAACTTAGGAGGCAGTTTATAAAAACACAACAAAACTCAATCTCTCATTACGATATTCTGAGAAATAAATGGTGCCTTTTTCCTTAGTAACCAATCAAATATAAATTTCTGTTCCTGAGAAAATTAACGACAAAAAACAGGTTTTAAATGGAAAGGTCCAAAATATCAAGGTGAAGAGAAGACAGGGAAAAATGGAGGTCGACTTCAAGTCTGACAGCTTCCATCTTCCAAGTCATATACTGCCCTCAACCTACACGTAAAATGCCACCGATGAAGTCAGGTGTAGTGAAGAGAAGGTATTGTGAATGGGTGTTGGAAACCATAAAGCTTGTAATTAAGTGCATTCTCGAGTATAATAATCCATCATGGAACAAGATAAAACATTCAGAACCCATGCAAGGTAAAGCAGCTAGATCTCATACTCCCACAGGGGTTACAGTATATGACAATGAATTAGGATAAATCCCATCTCATGGGCCAAATGGTCCACGAAGACAGCACACGTGGTCCCTTCAAACAAACAGTGTTAATGATGCACTCAGGTTTTGGTCCAGCAGAGCCTTCCACCTTAGAACAGAGCCTGCTAACGGGCCTCTCTACCTGCACAGAACCATGTTAAGAAGCTTAGCATACTAGTTATGTACAAGACTTTTGGATTTGGCTAAAAGAAAACACTCAGCAGACTACAGCTAACACAAGAAAAGCTGACCCAAATGTTTACTTCCAACAGAAGTTGGTCTGAACTTTCTCTCAAATCAGAAAGTTCCACAGTTTCAGAGAACTCCGGAGGAATGAAGAAAAAGATCTAAAATTATTTTTTCTGGAGTTAAATTTATTTCATTTCTTTTATTTCTTGAACTCTCATTCCTCAAAAAATATCTATAAACTTTCAAGATAGGGTGTGGCTTCATAAAATAGACAATTTTCAAAATTGCTTTTAATATTTTTAATAAAATTATGCCAAGATTTACAGATTCCATGCAACATTAGCACTTTATGCTATGGAGAAGAGGTTGGAAGATGAATTGGAAGGAAGTTGGACAACACAGATTTTTTCCCAAGAAGGCACTAATGCTTTTCTTAACTGACAACCAGGAAGTCGTCATATAGCAATGGGTAAGTGTTATCTTGAACCACAAATTAAAAGAATTCAAAAACAAATCTTAAAGCACAAAAACAAAACAAAATCATATTCCCCTTTAGCAACTACTTTTTCGTTTGACTTCTGTCATATCAATATGGATAAGACTGCCCCAGAAGCAGTTTATGTGCACAAATTTGTACTTCACTAGCTGTCTCATTTCTAATGTCCCTAGTATTTATTTATACCCGACAAATACAGATTTGCATATAATGTAAGCTATGTGACAATGCCTCTAATTTCTAGCCAAAGAGCTCTATATAAAACCGTTTAATATCAGGGAGCACTCACGCAGTCTCACATCTTGGTTAAAATTTTTCTTGATACCCTTTGCCTTCAGAGGCCTTCTCAGGCCACCACCTATAATAATTTTACTTAGATTCCACAAGATTTACCCTGAAGTAGAATTTATAAGGTACTTGCCATATGGAGCCAAATTACATAAGACTACAAAATAAGGACACAATTTGGTGGGTGGAAAGATGTTTATAAGCATGCATGTGTGTATGCATGAATCTACATATGCATAAGATCTCATACTGATTCTTATATAGCCAAATGAGTTTCTATGGATTTAAGGAAGTTCTACTACTGGTGGGGAAAAATAATCAATGTCTCAGTTGTCACCATGGGACACTATACTTATTCCCATGACACTGCCATTGTTCAAAACATTTCTGGGGGCCGGCCCGGTGGCGCAGGCGGTTAAGTGCACACGTTCCACTGCAGCGTCCCGGGGTTCGCCGGTTCGGATCCCGGGTGCGCACCGACGCACCACTTGTTAGGCCATGCTGTGGCGGCGTCCCATATAAAGTAGAGGAAGATGGGCATGGATGTTAGCCCAGGGCCAGTCTTCCTCAGCAAAAAAAAAAAGAGGAGGATTGGCATTGGATGTTAGCTCAGGGCTGGTCCTCCTCACAAAAAAAAAAAAAAAAAAACATTTCTGGAATTCTTCATTTGTAACTATTTCCAGAGTCAATTTATAAGCTATATGAGAAAAGTCAATTTTTTTTCTTATTAAAAATGGAATTATCTGGCTTCATCACCCTCCATGTTCAGCAGGCTTAACTTCTGGATGATTCAAAAAATCAAAATTTATGTCAGAAAATTTGCTAGCACTGAAGATACTTAGAAGAATAAGATACAGGCTGTCTGAAGCCAATGTCAGATGAAGAGGTCTAAAAACATTTTAAGCTACGGCACCATCAGTGTATGACCTTCTAGGATGACTATTTTCTAAAGAATAATGCTTACTTGTATCTGCTTATTTGTGATGTTCAAGTTTCCTTAGCACATTTATTAGTATATTAATTACTTCGATGCTTCATTCAAGCTTATGAATCCTGTCAAACATTTTATTAAGTTCTTCAAATGTTATAACACTTCATTTAACTTAAAAAGGTATTAAAATGAGTACCTCACTAGACTTCCTTCCAAATTCTAAGTATATTATTGCTTTATTTCCCTATAAGTGTCTTCAAAATTGCTTATATTGTAATTACAAAATGAAACTGTAAAACTTAGTCACAGCAGTGAATTGTATGGTATGTGAATTATATATTAATAAAGCTATTTAAAAAAACTGAAGTCACAGAAACCCAAAGTATCCAGCTAAGCTTCATTAAAAAGCCTAAACTGTTCAAAATGAGCGGAAAAATTATTCAAAGCTTAACCAAAAGCACAGATCACCCAAAAAATAGACCAATCAGGTAGCAATTTTCAATTATCACTGAAATAGCTCACATATCTCCACATATAGGTTAGTGTAGGTACAAAGGGCCCCATCACAGGCGAAGTTTAACTAAAGAGACTTGAAAATTCCACCAGAGGTTGAATATTAAGGAATAAATATTCATACACACATGAAGGCTGAATTTCATATATAATATCTCACTCCCAACACAACACTAGATCTGTGCATTTTCCTGAATAATCAGGAAGATTTTACACTCACCAGTGATATCAACACCTTACTACTCAAAAGCACAAAATCTGTGAAATTGCCTAACTGTGAAGATATATTTTGCTTTAAACATGTTAACCATCCTTGTCTAGATCATGCTCAATCCATAGTCTCAATTTTTTTAATTGCACAATTCATCCCTTATATATGTACTATAAGGTATCATGCACACTTTAAAACACACAAAAAACAGAATGAGACAAATCAAATTTCTAATCTATTTTCCTCACATCTTATAGGATAATTTTTGCACACTCCTTGGGGTGTTTACATGAACTCCAGAAATCACTGCTCCAATAAGCAGTTCAGAAAACTGTAACAGCAGATGCCATAAACAACCCTCCATGGAATAACAAAGAGCTGATAAAAATTGATAGTCTGTTGATGAATGAATGAATGCATATTCATTCATTCAATAAATATCTGCAATGTTTCCCATTCCAGGCACTGGTACAGTAATGGAAATTCAGAAATTAACAAGACAGGCAAAGGTCCCTGTTCTTATAGAGCTTGGTGTCCTGGTAGGGAGGGGGGAGAAAAATAATAAAATGCATATAAACAAAAATAAATAAATACATTTTCAAGTGGTGATAAATGCCATGAAGAAAAAAAGCAGGGTAAGAGATTGGAGAAACATCTAGTGTGGAGACACTGCAGGGGGAGGAAAGTTGTCAAGAAGTTCTCTTTGAAGGGGTGACATTTGAGACGCGACCTGAATAAAATGAGGGAGGAAGCCATGCAAAAATCTGGGAGAAGAGCATTCCAGGCAGAGGAAAGGCCTGAGGTAGGTACAGCCGTGGCATGTTCAGTGAACAGCAAGGTCAGCCTAACGGGAGCAGACTGAGCAGGGGTAGGAAATGGTGTTGGAGCTGGGCAGGGATGGCATCCTACACATCCTTTTCAGTCACAGTAAGGAGTTTGGATTTCACTGCAGGTGTGGAAAGAAGTCACTGGAAGGTTCTGAGACAGGGAAGTGAGTTCTCTGTGAAGCGTAGTCTGGGTGTAGTGGGCAGGAACAGAGGCGAGGTGGAATCACTAGGGCAGTCAGAAGACACCACAGCCTGCAGCTAAAGGGTGATGGTGCTCTGGACCAGGGGGATGGCAGCCCAGGCAGTAAACGGGTGGTAATCGGGAGGCAGATCTAATAGGACTTGCCCAGTAGATGAGGGGCATAAGAAGATCCTGGAAAAAAAAATACAGTGAACATGGGGGTTGAGGAAGCACACAAAATAAGACTCTTGCCCCTCATTTGAACCGGCCCTTTCTTTTCCAATGTGTTTTTCTAACTACATTTTTATCAGTGTTCAACATTTCCTGCGCAACTTCTCCGCTCTCCCCAGCGTCATCCCCACTTTATTTTTAGTTCTGACACTTTTTTGAATTTAAAATTTGGAATGTATTAAACCCTGTGGTTTTAAATAATAACATTCTCACATTACACAACTGTACTAGAACTGCTCTGAAACTCACAGACTGAAGACTGAAAATATGGATATAAGGATAAAAGTTAGACCAGACCAAAGGAAATCACACCAACAGGCGGCTCCCTGGTCTACCACCGTCTATCCTTCTGGCTTCTGGTGGATGTTCAGTGCCTCGTCTTTCTACCTTCTCTTCTCTTAATAAATTTTTCTTTCCAGTCAGAATCTAATTGATATAAAAGTGTTTTAAAAGGAATGAAAGTCCAAAGTAGAAAACAATGAAACTGGGGCCGAACTGGTGGCGTAGTGGTTCAGCTCGTGCGCCCCGCTTTGGCGGCCCAGAGTTCGCAGATTTGAATCCCAGGAGCAGATCGATGCACCGCTCATCAAGCCATCTTGTGGCGGTGTCCCACATACAAAATAGAGGACGACTGGGCCAGCCCCATGGCTTAGTGGTTAAGTGCGCACGCTCCGCTACTGGCAGCCCGGTTCGGATCCCAGGCGAGCACCGACGCACCGCTTCCCTGGCCATGCTAAGGCCGCGTCCCACGTACAGCAACTAGAAGGATGTGCAACTATGACATACAACTGTCTACTGGGGCTTTGGGGGGGGAAAAAAAAAAGGAGGAGGATTGGCAATAGATGTTAGCTCAGAGCCGGTCTTCCTCAGCAAAAAGAGGAGGATTAGCATGGATGTTAGCTCAGGGCTGATCTTCCTCACACACAAAAATAAATAAAACTTTAAAAAAAAAAAAAATAGAGGACGATGGGCACAGATGTTAGCTCAGGGCCAGTCTTCCTCACCAAAAAAGAAAAACAACAACGATGAAACTAACTGGGAAGTTGCTGGAATCAACCATTGCAAAGTTAAACATTCAGCTTTAACTTTTTGGTCCTTTTTGGCACCCACGAAACAACACGATATAAAGAGATGTTGAGAATCACACAAGGTGAAAGATTATTAAGAATCTTTAGGGCCGGCTCCGTGGCTTAGCGGTTAAGTGCGCGCGCTCTGATGCTGGCGGCCGGGGTTCGGATCCCGGGCGCGCCCCGAGGCACCGCTTCTCCGTCCAACCCGGGGCCGGGTCCCACGTACAGCGGCTGGAAGGATGCGGACCTATGACGTACAACTATCTACTGGGGCTTTGGGGGGAAAAAAACGAATAAATAAAATCTTTAAAAATAAAAAAAATAAAAAAAAAAAAGAATCTTTAAAATCTAATCTTAACCCTAATTGTATAATGGTAAAGAGAAGCCCAAAGTAACTGAGGAACTTGTCTATCACACAGAAAACAGATGCAGAGATTAACACGCACACACACACACACCCCTATTGACGTCTAGACTGCAGTGTATTCCACCTATATATAAGGCAAATCTCAGCTCAAGATACTTCTCTACAAGGTATTTAATAATAGAAATCTTCACTAGCAGGTATTTAACCAGTCTCAAAGCCTTTTTATTAAAAAAAAAAAAAAAACCTAACATACATCTTTTTTCCCCCAGAAAACTGTTGTGTTATCCTATGGTCTCCCACCATTCTCACCTACCCATACTCAAAACATGTCACACGTAAGGTAGTGGCATGAGGTATCCCTCAAGAAATTTAAAATGAATGAAATGAGACTTCCATCTGCATTAGATCCATAAAAAACCAAACAGAAGCAAAGTCACCTTAACAAGTAGCTCCCAGGACAGTTGACTAATATCTGCTTCAGAATATTAACATATCTAGAGAAAAAAAGAATTTGTCAAGCAGAAGGGGAATGGGAAGCAGAAAAAAGCAAGAGGGGTAAATTTTGTCAATGCTCTTCCAAGCACAGGCCAGGACAGAGGAGTCCAAAGTGTGCATTGTAAACAATACAGCCCACTGGAAAGGTTTTCTCTACAGTGGGAGGAAGCCCTTACACCCTTAATAGTCTTTGCTCAAATTCTAAGCTTATAAAGCAATGAGTAACATTTGAATTATAATTCGACTCCTACTTAAATATGCCGGCAAAGGAGAGAATGTCAATATGAGTATGTAGGTATTCCACCTAACATGGTATGCAGATATACACGTGTTCACATGGCATGTGTGCAAATGTGTGTGAGATCTCCACCCCTCAGTCAGTGGACAAGCTGAACGAGCCCATGAAGGGCTGATCTCTTTCAAATACGTATTGACAAAATCACATTTCTAAACATACGAAGACCAGAGGCAGTCCCCCAAGACTATGGTTATTCTAGATTCATTATCCTCCTGCCAATGAATTTTGTGCTCCTTAATGGTAGGGTTATAGCTTCTGCTCCATCTGTAATACCTACAGCACCTAACATAGTGTCATGTATATCACAGAAACTCAAACGTGTGTTAACTTATTACATTCTAAAATAATTAAAAGTTGAGTTATACTGTGGAAAATAAAGACAACTACAAATCCCATGCCTAGGCCAAATGTATAGTTTGAACATAAAAACCTGGCATTTTTTGAAAGCATCTTTTATTTTTATCCAATCAGTACACTGTTGTCTAATGTTGTTTCATGCAAACCTACAGCAAGTTATTCTACATATGGTAACCAATATTTACCTGCTGGCCGTTAACTGATTTATTACTTTGGCATATCTGTATTTCAGAAATACGATTTGACGGTATTCATAAAACATTCAGTGATACACTCAATATTCATCTCTGCCATCCATACATACATCTGAAACTACAAAAAAATAACGTACCAGGTATTCCTGAAGTATGAATAGACAACATTAGTGTCAAACCATTCCCTCCCACTCCAAAATAAAATTTCAGTAAACCATACCATTCTGCCTTCTCTCTTTCCCTTAAGGAAACTGCCAACTATCAGTTGTCATGGCTGCTTCTACACACACACACACACACATGCGCGCACACACACACACACACACAAATTTCATTAGATCTAATTACCATTGCCCTCTATACACAGAAATGTCATGTCAGTGACTAGCTGCTCTTTATGGATATAAGTGAAGCTGTGAAGACCAACGAACAGACATAAGTGTCCTTTATAAAAAATATTTTCACGTAAAGGACTTATCAGGTGAAAAATATGGCTTAACAAACCTGGCGGAATTTCTGGGTTTAAAAAATACTTATCTACATTTTAATATCGTTTAGAGTTAATGTACTCTGAAGCAAAATTAACGTTTTAGTCTATGAAAAACCAATTCAAACCAATATAATGTTTTGTTTCCAATCGCCATGTTGAATGAGAGGAAAATCTGAACCATCATATCGTACTTCCAGAAGCATACCTGTTAGCGTACGTACGTGTTGACAGAATAAACTTCCCTAATCCACTAGAGAATAAAATGTGTATTACAGGGAGATTAAATACCACAGGACAGAGAACTAAGTGGACTCTCTTTGTACGGCTGTGTGGTTCCAGTTAATTACGTGCTTTATGCCCCCAAACCGTGAAAGATATCGAGAATGGTACACATGACATTGTCATTCCTTATATATAAAACATACACATAAGCACATGTCAAAACATGTTAAAAAGAACAGAAAAGTAGCATTAATTTTTTGTTCAACAAAATGTGTCATTTGGTATAATGAAATTTCTATGTAACCAAAAATCAAGTGTCTGTTAAATATAAAATTGTCTACCATACTAATTTTTATAAATGATTTTCAATCCTCTACAGAATTTTGACCAGGAAAAAAGTAAATCCTCAAGCATGTCACGAGACAATTTAAAACTGGCTAGTTACTATTTATATATATAAATGCTGACAAGGGAAAAAAATACATACTCTCCACATATATATTTGATTAGTTAGTCATCTAATAGGTGATACTCAATGAATAATAAAACTTTTGTCCAAAATAGCTGGCAAAAGGCCAAAAACAGACAATGCAGTCAAGCAAGAACAGTCCATCAGAATACTGGAAAAGCAATTATTTAGAAATAAATATAGGTCTTTATTAGCATGAATAAAGAGAAAATTATAATCAGAAGGGAACATTTTTAATTCAGCAATGACACAACATAGCTGCCTCCAAATTAGTTTACCTCTCATTTGCTCTCAAGTTTCTCTAATTCAAGGATGAGGTATTTTAATTACAAAATTTGCCAGGTAAACTTCAAAACAAGCTCATGTTTCCAAATGTGCCGTGCCAGATTTGAACATGGTATTTATTTAAAACTTAACTGGACCAGCTAGTTTAGGTTTGAGATCAGGCAATAATTTTTAGTTCTAGTCACTGTTGTTTTTCTCTAGTTACAACGGAATGTCTAGGAAGACAAATTTTCTCAACAATGGTTTTTTTTCCCCCTTTCCTTTTGAGGTATTTATAAAACCAAAAACAATTATTTCTAGGTACTTAATTCCACCCTCCAGGGCATGAAGTGTGTCTCTTATCATACAGAACACCTAGAATGCTTTTAAACTCAATGACAATTAAGAAACATCAAAGTAAAATCAGGGTGTTTCACAGGGAACTAAGAGCCATCAGCTTTTGGCTACCAAATGACATATTTCTTGTCCCTTGGAATACCACCAAGAGTTTTTTACCCAAACAATAGATGTACTTTCTTAATATAGCCTTTACTCTTCTGAGGATCAGATAAATCTGAATTTTAAAAGTAAACTGCTAAGGGCAACAAAAGAAAGAATAGACAAATAGAACACCATCAAACTGAAAAGCTTCTCTACAGCCAAGGAAGAATCGGAGTGAAAAAGCAACCTACTGAATGGGAGAAAATACTCACAAACCATATTTCTGATAAGGGGTTAATTTCCAGAATATATGAAGAACTTTTACAAATCAACAAAAAAACAAATAATCCAATTAAAAAGTGGGCAAAGGGCTTGAATAGACATTTCTCCAAGGAAGATATACAAATGGCCAACAGGTACACAAAAAGGTTGCTCAACATAACTAATCATTAGGGAAATACAAATCAAAACCACAATGAGATGACACATCACATCTGTTAGAAAGGCCACTATTAAAAACAACAAAACAAAAACAAAATAACAAGTGTTGTCAAGGATGTAAAGAAATTTGTGCACTGTTGATGGGAATGTAAAATGGGGCAGCAGCTAAGGAAAACTGTATGGATGTTCCTCAAAAAATTAAAAACAGAATTACTATCTGATCCAGCAACCCTATTCCCGGGCATATATACTCAAAAGAATTGAAAGCAGAATCCTGCAGAGTTATCTGCACATCAATGCTCACTGCAGCATTATTCCAATAGCCAAGAGGTGGACTCAATCTAAATGTCCATCTACAAATGAATGGGTAAAGAAAATGTGATATATAAATACAACGAAATATTATTCAGCCTTAAAAAAAGAAGGAAATCTTGTCATGTGCTACAACATGGATGAACCTCGAGGACATTATGCTAAGTGAAATAAGTCAGTTACAGAAGGACAAATACTGCATGACTTACGTGAAGTCTTTAAAGTAGTCAAACTCTTAGAAAGTAGAATGGTGGTTGCCAGGGACTTGAGAAGGAAAAGGGGAGTTGTTGTTCAATAGGTATAGAGTTTCAGTTTTGCAAGATGAAAAATTTCTAGAGATCTGTTGCACAAGATGCAGTTAACACTTCTGTACCATACACTTAAAAATGATTAAGTTGTTAAATTTTATGTTATGTGTTTTTTACCATAACAAAAAAAAAAAAATTAAGTAAACTGCTAAGGAATCAAGAAAAGCTAAAATAGGGGCCAACC
This sequence comes from Ceratotherium simum simum, assembly GCF_057802395.1. Classification (NCBI taxonomy): domain Eukaryota; kingdom Metazoa; phylum Chordata; class Mammalia; order Perissodactyla; family Rhinocerotidae; genus Ceratotherium; species Ceratotherium simum. The sequence goes on from NC_141919.1 coordinate 36,727,283, forward strand.
CAGTGGCAGTGGTTAAGTTCGCAGACTCCACTTCAGCAGCCCAGGGTTCACAGGTTTGGATCCTAGGTGCGGACCTATGTACTGCTTATCAAGCCATGCTGTGGCAGCGTCCCACAAATAAAGTAGATGAAGATGGGCAGAGATGTTAGCCCAGGGCCACTCTTCCTCACCAAAAGGAGGAGGATTGGCAACAGATGGTAGCTCAGGGCTAATCTTCCTCACCAAAAAAAAAAAAGGGGGGGGGGGGGAAGAAAGGAAAAAAAAAAAGGGAAAGAAAGAAAAAAAAAAAGAATAGCTAAAATAATCTTTAAAAGAGGAACAAAGTTGGAAGAGTCACACTTCTCAGTTGCAAACTTAATGCAAAGCTACAGTAATCAAGACAGTGTGGTACTTACACAGGGACAGATCACCGGAACCAAATGGAGAGTCCAGAAATGAAACCTAACGTTTGTGGTCGAATGATTTTCCACAAAGGTACTAGGATAATTCAATGGGAAAAGAACTGTCTTTTCAACAAATGGTGCTGGGAACAACTGAATATCCACACTCAAAAGAATGAAGTTGGACTCCTACTTCATATTATACACAAAAGTTAACCCAAATGGATCAAAGACTTAAATGTAAGAGCTCAAACTATAAGACTCTTAGAAGAAAACACAGGGGTAAATCTTCTGACCTTGGGTTAGACAATGGTCTCTTAGCACATCAAAAGCACAAACAACAAAAGAAAAAATTAAGAAGTTGGACTTTACCAAAATTTAAAGCTTCCGTGCTTCAAAAGACAGCATCAAAAACTAAAAAGACAACACCCACAGAATGGGAGAAAATATTTGAAACTCTTATATCTAATAAAGGACTTGTGTCCAGAATATATAAAGAGCTCTTACAACTCAATAATAAAAAAATAGTAATAAGCTAAATGAAAAACAGGTAAAGGATTGAACTGACATTTCTCTGTTATACTGAGGAAGATATACAAATGGCCAATAAGCACATGAAAAGATGCAATTAGCCATTAGGGAAACGATTAGCCATCAGGGAAATGCAAATCAAAACCACTTCACATCCACCAGGATGGTTAAAATTAAAAGACAGATGCTAACAAGTTTGGAGAGGATGTGGAGAGACTAGAAAAGTCTCACACTGTTGGTAGGAACGTAAAATGGTGCAGCTGCCTTGGAAAATGAATTGGCAGTTCCTCAAAAGGTTAAAGATAGCTGCCATATGACTCAGCAACTCCACTTCTAGGTATATACCCAACAAAAATGAAAACAAAACACTTGTACACGAATGTTCATAACAGTGTTATTCATAATAACCAAAAAGTAGAAACAACCCAAATGTCCATCATTAGATGAACAGATAAATAAAAGGTGCTATATCCATACAATGGAATATTATTAACTGTACATTTTAAATAGGTGAATTGTATGGTATGTGAATTATATTTCAATATAGCTATTAAAAATAGTAAACTGCTATGATTATATAGTCCTATCACATAATACATAAAGTGTTCCAATTGGAAAGAAACTTAGAAATTACCAAACTCACTTGTTTTACAAATGATGAAATGGAGGCTCTCAAATCTAGGTGGAATAGAACGGGGCCTGTCTCCAAACCCAGTCCCAGGGCTGTTCTCACTCTGGAGTGGACAGTGGTACAACTGCCTCCCAAGGCGTGGCCAGCGAGCTGCACTGAGATACTGACTGCATGAAGAATAGGGGCAGGATTCCTATCAAGAGTAGCTCCTGCCATGTATTCCTTTTAATTACCACATGGCACTGGCCTATTTTCTAGGATTTTCTTGGGGGGTGGGGGGGCTATAACGATAGCCTCAAACGTGCTCTTCCCTCTTCTACTTCTCCCAACACAAACCATAAGGAATGGGAACAGGACTATTAGAAGAGGGAAAGTCAACATACCCTTGCCTTGTCTGTGGGAAGGCCACCAGGTCACCTCAGATCATCAAGGGAGATTCACCTTATTATCTATACAGAATTTCCACCCAATGGCCAAGAGACTAGGACGTGGCCCTAAGCTGGCTGGGCACTTAGCTGTCAATGACTGAATACGTTTCCCTGGAGGGGAACATCCCACACGAAGGAAGGAGTATGAAAAACAGCTCATCTCTCTTCCCTGAAACAAAGATAACTTAACCTATTAATACATTTACAAGACACCATGAAAAGCTTACCAGAGAAGGCTTCAAATACTACTATTAAAAAGCTAGGCTTGGCTAAAACAGGTAGGGTCAAGTAAAAATTATAAATCACTTTACAGGGATTTGGTAATAGATCATTAATATATTTGCAAAGTTAATGGAGAGCTCCAAGAGTCTGGTAAACTGACAAAAATTATTTAATTAGAAAGACAAAAATATTTTATTTGCCCTTCGTAAGAAAGATTTCCCTAGTTAAAAAAAACAATAAATGAACTTTTGGGTAAAGAGAGATGAAACTATTATAATCTACCATTTGCTATTCAAATGTTTTGAGAATTTTTAAAAAGCAATTCGATGAATCTTCTAAGATGTTGAAGTAATATTTTCCAATCCGCAAATATTTGTCTTTATTATGATCTGAAAATGATCCGAGGATCATCATTTTTTTCCTTTACTTTGAGGCAACAAGGCAAATGCATTTCTAAATTTCAAGCAATAATACCAGGCTATGCCAGAGGGAAATCAAAAAGGGAGTACAGTAGCACAGGAAAATTAACAGGCCACAGTACTTTTACACCAATTTTAAGACATACATAGGACAACTATGAAATATCTCAATTCTTTTCTAGATATGTAAGAATTAAGATAAATTGCTAATAGATCCATATACATCCATATACGTGATTCAGTCAGTATAAAAAAATAGTTACAATACACTCCAGAGTCACTAGAAATATCACTTTTGTCCTCCAAAAGAATAAAAAATGAAAATAAGACTTTTCATTGCTGTCAAACGTATTCAATTTTCCCCTCAAATGAAGTTTAGATGAAAACAATGTGACTGACAAGCTCCGCACAGGCAGATCTTGGCAGCCCTCAGCTCTGTCTATCTCCTTGGCCTGTTAAGCAAAATTCCTTCACAAACTGTTGGTCTTTGCAATCACTCCTACAAAGCTCATTACTGCCAGCGTCGGCCTATCCCCCATGTCGTGCATTTATCCCTGGGATGCATATCAACATGTGGCACATGTCGTTGACATGCAGAGAAGAGCTGCACCCCAGGACAGCAGCACGCACGACAATAGTGTCGACGCTTACTTCTTTATGGTTGCTGGGATGTAACCGAGAAATCTAATAACTGTGACAGTGGGGCCTTTCGGTTTTTCCTTGCCTTTCCAGACAGTGAAGCTGCACAGACACTAATGAAAGGTTAAATGAATAGGAATAGTTGACAAGAGGTACAATAAAGAAGGAGCTTGGTAATCCACAGACACTGAGCAGAGATCCTTGGCTCAAGCAGAGAAAGGACAGCACATCGTCGAGTCACAATATTTAAAACAGCTTGCTATACACAGAGGCTTTTGTGTCTGGGTACACGTCTGGCTTTGGAGTGAAAAAAAAAAAAAGATACTGAAAAGGAATTTCAGCATGGGGCACTTTGGCAAATGTAAGGTCATAATAAGAGAAAAATGTTTTGTGTGGGTTGTTACATCTTTGTACTAAACACAAAAAAGCAGGGACTATGAACTCATGAACCACAAGTTCCAAGACAATACTGTACATTTTGACAACTATTAAATACTGTATCTAGAGGGCTGCCTGGATGCAATTCCCAGTGGTAAGATATACATGCAATGACTCATTTAGCAATTCCACCTTCTGCCTTCCTTGTAGAAGAATTCCTGATACTCATCTTAGAGGTTTATAGTCAAGTTCTATTCTTTAGCTAACCTGATGTTACAAATACCACCAAAACTCTCAAGCCATCTTCCACTCATTGCAAAACTTCCCAGCAGTTTACTGTAAGGAAACTGAACTTACCATGCGAGCAATGTGAAAAGCACAAGGCAAACTTTTTGTAATTTCAAGTGACTTGCAATAGTGAAATGTCCTCAATTAGAATTCTTAAGTACTGAATTTATTTTTTTTTAGTGCCCTTCTCATTACACCTTAAGGAAGATTGTATTCCTTGGGGAACTGATTTTAAATTATAATAGCAAGACTACTTAAATCACCAAGAAAAAAATGCTCCAGAATGTCAAGGGAAAAATAAAGCAGAAAGAAAAAAAAATTGACATTTTTTTTTTTTAGGTCAGATATTTTTTAGGTATAGATTTTTCTTAAAAGAAAACAAGTTATGACTCTGCTTGGCAAAACCTTAAAAAATGATATATCTGTAAAATCGTTCCTATGCATATGCATAAGTTAGAATATAGGTTCACAATAAATGGTAAAAGCGTAGTGAGAACATGTTTTAAAACAAGGGAGCCTCTTTGAACAGCCAAATTAAATTATAGCTGAACTCTTGCGTGTACTGAGGGTTCTAATAAGCAACAAATAAAGACTTTTATTGGCTAGCGACATAATGAGAGTTACTGTGCAAGAGATTAGAAAAAGACAAATCTGGGTAGCTTATCTCACTGGATTACACTATTTACTTAAATGGTAAATAAGTTAGTCCAAAGTGATGCTACTAAAAACTAGTATATAAATATTAAAGAGCAATTACGATCAATGGCTCTTTAATGTAAACATATCACAAATTTTAGTGGAAAGACTGATAAATGTGAAATTAAACAAAAAATATTGAATTTAATACCACAAGTTCTATTCCTTTAAATTTAACCTATTTATTGATTCCTAATCTATCAGTTTTATAAATGGCTTACTATTTATGTTTATAACACGAAGCATGTATTTTAAAGGTGTTTTCTCTCCAGAGTACAGCGGCTGCATGTAGAACTACTTCAAAACCATGATTTAAAGAAACAAGGTTGTCCTTAGTGAATTGAAAGAAGGTACCCCCTCCTCAGCGATTGGTAGGAAGTTACTTCTAATAGAACTTGGAAGGTTGGCCTCCTAAGAGAACTCCTACAGTTGACAAAAGGAAAAACCGTTCTTAGCAAACCAAAACAGCTTTTAAATGTATTTGTTGCATTTTGCTTGATCGTCAAATCATCTGCAAGGTAGAACCCTAGAAATCTTAGCTGACTACTTGACTGTTCCTGTAAGAAAGTTCTGTTGCTTCTATCACAGTTAAAAAAAAAAAAAAAAACCTACAATAGCCACCCCCATGCCTCAACACTAAGCAAGTATTCATTATCTACTCTTTTTCTGTGACATTCTGATTGCTGGACTGATTTTTTTTTAAACCTTAAGTATATCTAATAAAATCTTGAGGCTCCCTCTAGCTCTTCAGAGAGGAGTTTACTAACCAATGAACCAATGATTCTATGTAATTCCCATCCAACAGGAAAGATCAGAGGAGGCTGCCTCCCCTCCACACGAAATGCTGTTCTCAACTGTTTCTTGTAAGGATGTAGATGGTAAATGAGATCATCTGCAGGGGAATTCAGAAAGCACCACTCCTTATATCCACATCAACTTAAGAATCTATTAATTGCCTTCCACCTAAGCTTTATACACAAAATTCTATAGCGAAACCTTAACCTGTCTAAATTATGTGTACATTCCCAACTTAGATTTATCCATCTTGCTAAAATTAATTTTAATCTCAAAAAACCAATAACAACAAGCGTGAATATCTACAGAAATTCAAACTTGCGATCTGGTCTCAGTTTTAAAAATCCATATTTCAATGCAGAATCTCAAAAATTAAAAAAAAATTTATTGACAGTATATCTGTGGCGTTTATATAAAACAAAGATGCTGATGGTAATTTGTAGAAAACATTTCCATGTACCATAATATTTATACACAACAATAGTAATGACTTTTTTATTGTTTAATCTTTTCTGCTATTCAGTATTGGATATTTTGGAATTGTAGTTATTTAGAAGACTATAAATAATATAGCTGAAGTATGCCATTGATATTTAGTCTATCTTATAGTAGCCATAAAAGCTACAGTCAGCTGGCAAATCATTTCAAACAAGTAAATATGAAAAATGCTAAACAGAACTCCTCATACTCACTAAGACCATCTTTCAAATACTTAAGGAATATTTAAAATGGTGTGAAAACTTAACTCTAAAATTAAATATAAAAGGAACTACTCACTTCAAGTCATAACCTATTTTGGACTCCCTTAATATAAGAAATATTCCCAGGAACAACAACAAAAAGAATAGTTCCCTCCACTCCCCAACCCCCGCCCCTTTTTGAGCCAGTGTCCAATTTCTTCTTCTCTGAACAGCTGTATTATCCAACTTAAGTTGCTCTGCTAATTTCAGTCCCACAAGGACTAACTTGGAAGGCAAAAAAATACAAGAAAAGATCAATTTGCTGGGAAAGATCAAATGAGAAAACTGTGGGGACAGCACCAGGTCAGCGTGTGGAGAACTAAGCAGACCTGTTCTTCATTAACTGCGGCTCTCTGGGGATGTCACACACTACCTGTCCGTGGGCTTTATTGAACCGCCTAACCCGCCTCTCTGTTCCATTCTTCTGGGCCCAAGTGAATCATATCCTGCTGCTGACAAGTTAGCAGGGGACTGCGGCTACAACATGAAAGTACTTTTCTTTCTTGTCTAAATCAGGCAGATTTTTGAAAAGACGACACAGCATTGACTCGTGACATGGCAAGATGAAACGAGAGGTCTGGGCCGGTCTTGGAGCTGTGCAGATAAAAGTAATCAAATGACACTCCTGGAATGCAAATTGGCATTCTTGACTGCAGCAATTGCACAACCATGAAACATCCCTGACAGCAAGCAAGATTAGGACAAAATGTTATGTAAAGCACTGAACTCAAAAACTCTCACTTGAAAATTCAAACTGTAACACTTACATTTTAATACAGCAATAGTCAGCTCTGCTTTTGTCTGCTTCTTTTTGTAATCACATATCCCTGGCTGGCAGATATCTCACATTTCAGGGAGAAAAAAAAATCAGGTATTGGGAATGTACAACCGCTATTAATATTTACTTTCAAAGATCACGTGAGGTTGGTTCTTTTTCAAGTTTTGCATGCAAACACCACCAAACTTAACATTCTCAAGGAGGGGGGAAAGACAATTTCAGACTTTTCTCACAAGATACTCAACAAAGTTGACATTCAGGCTCAGTATTACTTCCCTCAGGTGAAGATACTCCTGTACTTGGCTAAAGTGATTGGCAATCTGGATTTTAAATACTCTGCTCTCCGGGAACAGAAAGAGTAGCTACAACTAAGAACTTCATTGAGCAGTTTAAATCAAACAGCTACAAATATAACGTAAAACACACATACCCTGTAAAGGTTCACAAGGGATTTTTGGGGTGATTCCAAAAGGTAAAGGAAGTTCTATTAACTTGTACAAAGTCTCACTCCTCTTGAGTACGTCTTCAGGTCAGATACACTAAGTAATAGTGCCAGAAATAAATTCCCCTACTTAAAGCATGTATCTGTGTGCAGTTACATCTGAAACTGCAGAAGACAAAGCAGTGGATGACAAATGGACTTAGCCACTGTTCAAAGTGATCAGTATTTGGGAATAGATGTGTAGACAAATAGTATATAGGCTGGGGGAAACGGGAAGAAAAATAATACCTACAACCGGCTCTTACAGTGTTCTTGTGTAAAATGCCGCTAGAAGAAAAACTCCCAAGCGCTAAACAGATATATTTAATATTTTGTTTTGACGCCTCCACTTAAACACAGGTTGCAACCACTGCAACTCTGCACAAAGTACATAAAAAATAATAAAACAGGCCACTTTTTGCCACTTTAATCCTGGGTACACAGGATAATTTTATGATGTCTTTTGTACATCAGTTTTACAACAGCTTGACTCTAGGGTAAATGGGAACCACCATAAATCGCACGCTGCTTTCAAAACCACTTTAATTTCTGTCAGCGTTGCTGTAACCACAGTCTTGGGCGCACGGTTTTTTTTTGTTTTTTTTTTTTTGTGTGCCTGCATTTGACAGTCGCATCTCCTACACTCCAGTCATGACTTTGATCACTGTTTTGAAACAAGAGATGTCACATTAGGGGGAAGGGAAGAGGAAAAAAAATGCCAACCCGCTATCTCCTTTTTTCTTACATATTCCATCTACATGCGGAACACAGCAGATCAGATCCCCAAGTGGGGGTAACAATAGCATTGGGTGGAAGCAAACTAAAAGGAAGGGAGTGGTCCAGCCCCATTTCTAACAAATCACTTCCCCGAAAGCGGACAGAGCGCTCATCCCCAGCGAACTAACTGCACGCTGCCTCGCTGCAGAGAAGTCGCTTCGAGTGGCGCGGCTGTGCTGGAATCTCGCTTCGCAAAGCCTTCCCATCTCCTCCACCACTTGCGCTTGGAACTTTTTTTTAAATCTCAGCCTCACTTGACAGAGAATTTCATCTCGGTTTTCTTTTTCTTTTGCCCCCTCCCAGAGCCCCCAATGCCACCGTGCAGTCAATGTGTAAGTAAAACAAACTGGCTCCTTTAGAATTGCACCTCGAAATCGCTCTCTCTAGGGTTTATTTTCCTGCCCTGCGTCTTGCACATTCTTTAGCAAACCTCCAGGAGCACTTCCTACATTTTCTTCATTTACAAAGGAAGCTTTCCCGAACGTGCGGGAGAGGGGAGAGGGAGAGCGAAGGTGCCGGGTGCGGGCGGCCGTGTCCCCGCCGCGCGGCGCACCAGCGCGCCCCGGCGCCCACGCCCCGCCGCCGCTCCCTCACTCGCGGGCAAGTTTTAAAAGTTATCGTGGGTCCAAAACACCTTCCACTCCGCCCTGAGCTCCCTCCAGCGCTCCATTCATCCCCGCCTGCCTCCCACCCCGGCCCGTCCCCACTCCCTGGAGCCTCCCGCTCACCTTTCCTCGGCAGCCGCGAGAGGGGGCGACCTTCACGGGCCCCCCGCACTCACACCTCCCTCCCACCTGGAGCTCTCCTCGGAAACTTGGGCCAAGTTTAGGGAAGGTTTCGGGAGGCCAGCAGGGGCCAAGTTGGACTGGGGGGCTCCTCTCCTGCCCGCCCTCCTCACCGCCCCGCTCCACCTCCCGCCGCTGGATGGAGGAAAACAGGGCCCCCGGGCGGCCCCGGGGGCACGCGGGCGCGGGGCTCATTGCCTCCGAAGTCTAGAATAAAAAGGAAGGAGGGTGGAAACTTCTTACCATCTCTGCATGCTGGTTGTCAAGTGCAGCCCCCGCCTCTTGGTCTCCTCTTAGCGGCCGCGCCTGGACCAGCCCCTCGGCCGCCTCTCGCTCCTTCTGTCTCGGCCTTTCTTTCCCTCCCCCTCCCGATTTCCTCCGGGCCGCCGCTCTCGCCGCCTCCGCCTTTCCCCGCCCGCCCGCCCGCGCGCGCCCTCGCCGCGGCCCCTCGGCGCTCAGGTGACTGATTTACACCCGCGCCCAGGGTCGCCCTCGCTTCCCGACTCGGAGCCTGCGGAGTTCCCCCGGCTCCTCGCGACAAAAAAAAGGAACGGACTGTCCCGGGAGGGGGCTGTTGCGGAAGGGCGGGGGGGGGGGGGATCGGCGGCCGAGGTGACCCAGGGCGGATTTGCAAGCCCCACAAGTTTCTCCTCTGTCTGCAAAACTGTCGGGACTACAATGTTGCTTCCCTTTTGCAAAATCAAAGTAGGTTAGTTTTTTGTTTGTCCTCCGATTTCTCGGGGTTTCGGGAAGAAGGATGTGTATTTCTCCCTCCCCCCGCCCTGTTACTTTTTTCCCCCCTGCTCTTGCTGGGGATGGAAAAACAACTTTGGCGCCCCCCGGGGGGTGCGGGCGTGGAGGTGGAGGTGGCCGGCTAGCACCCAGCTGTCAAAAAAGGGAGAGAGCGAGGAGGGGAGGCTGCGAAACGCCGAGGAAAGGGCGCGAACTTTATTCCGACTGCAGCAAACCGCGGCGTCGCTTTCCTTTTCGGGCACTCGCCCGGCTCCGTGCCCTGTGACCAGTTCCTCCTCCCGAGCCGCCGCCGCCGCCCCCTCCTCCTTTCCCCTTCCCCTTCGCCTGCTCCCCGGGGCCCGGCGCCCCTCGCCCCAGTCCGCCCAGGTGCCCCGCGCGCCCCCGGGGAGAAGGCGAGGGAAGCGGCGGAAACCCCAGGGGACAGAAACTCGGGACGAGAACGTGCCGGGCGAAAAGGCAACAAGTTGCGCGCAGCTGGGGGAAAAAAGTTTTTGGTGGCGGCGTGCTTGGTGCCGGCCCAGACGCCGGCTTGCGGCGAGGGCTTCCTTCCCCTTCCCCGGGTCTGGGCCGCGGGCCTCGGGCTGGAGACGCCGGCAGAGAGGAAGGGGGCTGCCGTCTCCGCGGGCGCCCGCGGGGGAAGACCAGTCACATCTGTGGGTGACACTCAGCCGACTCGATCGCCCTGCCCCGGAGACGCAAAAACGCAGGCGTCAGGCTCAGCGCGCACACGCCTGCGGCTGAAGGACATTTCTTAAATGCAGGCAAAACACACTACTGGGCCGAAAGAATGGGGGGTGGGGGAGGTTAAATCACCATCATCTTCCTAAGGTGCACTTTGTGCCAAAAACATCTCGGCGTTGGGCAGATTTATCATAGCTAGAGCAAACTTTCTGCTTATCTGACGGGAGGAAGGCACAGGTTTCAAGCGTCTCCCTGAGCACTTGGAAATCAGAATCGGCGAAGGCGAAGACTTGCTTGGCGGAACAACAGGTTTGCTTACCGGTTACTACTGAAAAGAGAGAATCATTCCTCCGTCCTTTCTCTCTTCTCTGAAGCAGAGGGAGAGAGAAACTGCTAGATTGCATTCAGAGGTCAGAATTAAATTCCTTTGAACAGATGCAGCCTTGGAATTACGTAGTTTTCTTTGATGTACAGTCTGGTCTTAAGTTTATTATAAATTTTCACAATAATTAAAAATTTTCGGGAGCCGTGACGGGAGACTGTGGCCCAAGTAGCCACAGCTGTTCTGAAAATGTAATTAGGCTTATTCACATGGATCCAGCTTTTTAACAGTGAGGCCACCGCACCTGCAGTTCTGTGTACTGATTGGGTCCAAATTCCTGACCAAATTTTTAGGCCCTTTCAAAGCAGATTTCAAGTCACTTGTGCGTTTGTGCATTCTCTGCATCATCTGGTCGAAAGGTTTGTCTGGTAAACACTTCTACCATATTATTTATAGTAAATACCTTAGAGTTTTAGGCACATAGTTCATTGGGAGGTTTCTAGTAGGAGACAGAAGATTACTTCTCTCACTACAGCATAAATCAAAGTATAGACTAGCTATCTAATGACTACCCATACATATATGAATGCATGTTATCTAAGAAGGCTTATCTTTAAATGATTTGATTAAGGTGTAGAGCGTGTACCTTATTCTGTAAACATAACTAACATCTTATAGTTTGTAGAAACTGATTACACAAGGGATAATGATGACTGAATGTGCATTCTGAGCAACTGAGGATCATCACAAGAATTCTCCAGAAATGAGCCAAGTTCCATTGTGTTTTCCTGTATCGCCGAGAGATGAGAAAAGCTAGTTGCTAATTTCAGAGTCATTACCCATACAAATCCATTCACACACTTACCGCTTTGGACAAGTGACAGACCAGCAATTGCCAAACAATTGTATTCACACAGTGCATTTTTGGCTGCGCACCTACACTGGCCAACAAGCAGAAGTTATTTCGCATCAAGCAACCTATAATTTACATTCCCCTGATTGGTTCCAGATCTGTCTGTTTTTGATGTTAGCATACAAACAATTTATGTGAGGCAAGATGTGTCTATTTGGGGTCCGGTGCTTTTCTGGAGAGTCATCATTATAAAGATGGGGAATGTGTTGGCTGGAGAGCAGCCCTTGGAGAAGGTGGAAGAATTTACAGAAGCCAACCCTAGCAGATAAGAGAATTCCACAATCTTTGATTTCCTCCAGTGGGTTTGTATGGCAATTCGAATAAAACCTTAAGTCCTTTTTGTGTCCTGCAAAACTTGAATGATCTACACCTGCCTGACTCAACTGTTGTTTTCCATTTTTCATTCCCCTTGTGGACGACACTAAAGTCACACTGGCTGTCTTTCCATTCCTTTCCCTTGCCAAGCTCCTTCCTGCTCTTTGTCCGTGCTGTTCTCTCTACCTGGAATATTCTCCCCTATTTTCCAATGGTTATCAGTCACGTCTCATCTCTAACTTCTCCTCTTCAGACTCCAAGTAGATCTTTGCTCACCACCTGAAACACCCCTCACACTTTCTCTCATTATTTTCTTTATATCCCTGAGCAATATCTGAAATTGTTTTGTTTGTGTGCTTATTATCTTTCTTCAATTAAAATGTAAGCTCCGCGGGGGCAATGGCTGTATCCGTCTTGTTCGATTATATACCCTCAGTCCATAAAACAGTGCCAGGCACAAAATAAACTCGTAGAAACATTGAATTAAGGAAGAAATGTAAAAATCATTACACTCTGTTGATGTTGACTTTAGAGCCAGACAAGTTCACTCCGGTAATACAGAAAAAAGAGTTCCATGTCTGTTGTTTTGGGAGATGGGGCAAAAACTGTTGATTTCCTGCACCAGCCATCCCCAAAGTGTGGTCTCAGCACCCCTTTTAGGGGCCCTTTTAGGAGGGCCGCGAGGTCAAAACTTTTTATTATAATACCAAGAAATTATTTGCCTTTCTCACATTCTTTCATGAGTGTACAGCGGAGTTTTCCAGAGACAATGTGACATATGATACCACAACAGACAATGCAGAAGCAGATGGAAAAATCCACCTCTCTTTTGTTATATCAGATGTTAAAGAGGTTTGCCAAAAAATGTAAATACCACTCTTCTCACTAATTTTTTTTTTGTTTTGGAAAACATTTTTCTTTTTAAAATATGTGTATATATTCATTTCCTATTGCTGCTGTAACAAATTACGACAAATTTAGTGACTTAAAACAACACAAATTTGTTATCTTATAATTCTGGAGGTCAGAAGTCTGAAAAGGGTTTCACTAAACTAAACAGATTCTTTACCTGCTGACACAACCACATGAGTGAAGCAAAAAGTGAATACATCAAAACAGCATGCAATTAAAATAAAGCAAACAGAGTGTGACCTGGTCCTCATGTCCAGGTGACCACATACAACGGGAGTCAAAACTTATAAGCACATGTAGCATTAGAATCTGCGATGTTGCAACTATGACATACAACTATCTACTGTGGCTTTGGGGGGAAAAAATAAATAAAATCTTTAAAAAAAAAAATCTGAACCTAAACTCAAGGTGTCTGCAGGCCTGCTTTCCTTTCTGGAGACCCTTGGGGAGAATCTATTCCCTTACCTTTTTTAGCTTCTACAGGCCACCCACGTACCTTGGCTCATGGTCCCTTTCCATCTTTAAAGCATGTAATAGCCAGACATGTTTTTCTCACGCTGTATCTCTCTGACATTGCCTCCTTCTTTCCCTTATAACTACCCTTGTGATTACACTGGCCCATCTAGATGATCCAGGATAATCTACCAATCTCAAAATCCTTAACTTAATCACATCTGCAATGTATTCATGGGTTCCAGGGATTAGGATATGGGCCGTTATTAGGGGCCATCATTCTGCCTACCACGGTATAATAACATATGATGGGTTTATTGTTATTTTAAATGAATTATTTAAAGTTTTTCAGAGTTTAAATTTCTGATACAATAAATATCAATAAGCTATTGTGCACATAAACAAAAGCTCTTTGTAATCTTCAATAAATTTTAAGAGGTCATAAGACCAAACAGTTTGAGAATCACTGGCCTGCAAAAGGGCGATATACCCTTCTTCCAAACCTCAAATTAGACTAGAGTGTACTAAACTGATTATGATGGCCCTCTCCTCTTTGCTGTGATTAGTTTAAGGATGGGCATGTTACTTAATTCTGGCCAACGAAGGATGAAGAGTCATAGGGGGAGGCTTGTGGGTAAGCTTATTTTACTCATTAAAACAAACAAAAAAAGATTGACAAGAAATAAATTGTCTCTTTTCTGCTCTGGATGTTAGTATGTGAGAATGTGGTACCTGAAACTCAAGCTGAATCCATGTTGTGACCAAGAGGGAGCCCAAACCTGGGATGACAAAGTAGGAAGATGGAGAGCACCTGAGCTCTTGATGCTGTTATTGACTTACTGAATTAACTAACCCCAGATGGCTTGGGACTGCTTGTTATGGGATATAATTAATCCCCTTATCATTTAGGCCGTTTTGAGGTTGCCTTTGTATTACTTGCAGCTTAAAGCTTCCTATATGTTACAGAGAAATGGTATGTCTGTGTCATGTTTCCAAGCAGGGAGTCCTTTCTATCATTTTCCATCACATTTATATATTTTTTCCAAATCTTGAGAAAAATCTGTCAAGAAATTGGTAAAATGGGGAAAGTATTATAATTCTCTTGTGAGAATTAAAACTTAATATAGAGATGTTGCTAGTTAAAATGAAGGCAAGAGCAGGAATTGCTGACACACAGATTTCAAGGTTATAGGTGACATTTCAAGAAGTGGTTACCATCTAATCAGTTTTGTTTGTAGTTGAGGCCGAGTTACAAGTGTGTGTTCATGGCCCTGTCTGCTGCTAGTGATGAGTCATTCTTGCAAATTAAATATAAGTGTATTTCCATAGTCTACACAGATCCTATGAGTTTGTTCCAAAAAATAACATGTTTTAGAAACCAAGTATTAGTCCTTAAGTTGACACGTGATTTTGTGTCGTGCTGTTAACCTTGATAGGAGATCCTGTATATTACGTTATTCAAATACTGGCAAATATATTAACAAAGGACTACAATTCTTTGTAAACTCTTTAACCAAAGAAATGCAAAGAGAAGGAAATATAAATATTGTTGTGGAAAAAAAAAAATCTGAACCTAAAAAAAGCAAATCAATTTCAATGTCAAAACCAAAATCAGGAACGACAAAATATTTTCATCATTAAAAAAATGAGTTTATGTGGAACAACATATACAATAATGCTCAACTTGAGGATGTTTTCAGAACCACGATGAACAATTTGACAAATATCAGCACAAAATGAAAGAGATTTTTCTACCAGTGGAAGCTTATTCATGTAACAAAGATCAAACTATCAGATAAAGCAATTAATGTTTTCTAAGTTTTAACATTTCATTTTAACAATAACTTTTAAATTTTAAATATTCATGGTTTGATCTTGCAATTTTTAATGTTTTTTATTTGGCATTTATGTTAATGTTTCTTTTCTTAGTGTTTTCTATTATTAAATGTCATCAAGTAAGATTAATTTTTACGTGTTATTTAAATATATAATCTCACAAATACATTGGTTCATAATACTACTAAACCATGCATTGATTATTACATTGTTTTTTACAGAAAACCTCTAACCTTATCACAGAAAAAAGGTTCACTATTTATGATTATGATCACTCAGTATTGTTTAATAATACATACGTGAAGTGTTATATAAAATACTGAATAACGTATGATTTTGGGAATCCCAGGAATTCCAATTCTCATTCCTAAATCCAAAGATTAATATCTGTCAGGAATTTGAAAATACTAGATATGTTTGTCATACCAAAGTATTTTAAAATTGTTCTACCTTAAAATATTTTTTAAATTCTGCATTATTTTGTAGTTATCCATTAATCATTTTGTGGATAAATGCAGCAATATTTACCCCAATCCCCATTCTCTTTGGCTCTCAGATACATTTGGTGTTGTTGATCAACTTCTTTCTAAAACTCTTCCCTCTAGTGGTTTCTTTCACACTCTCCTATCCTGGCTCCTGCCTTGCCTTTATCGCATCCTCTCCCCACACCTTCACACTCATTCGTCCCCACACAGTGTGAGAGTTGCCCAAAAGTCCGAACCTCCCAGTTTTTCTCCTCTTTCTTTATTATGGTCGTCTTCAATATCTGAACCATTCCAACTACAACCTGATCTCTAAATCCATTTCTATTTCCCCCAAATTCTAGTCACTTTGCTTATATTGTCTAAATGGATCTTGCTCATTGAATGTTCAGCAAATAGCTTATCTTCACCTCCAGCTTAACCTAACACTGGAACCATCAACAACCCTTGCAAATTACTCTTCCCAACTTTCCTTTTTCTGTCTTTACTGTTCTTTCATTCACTCAAGGGCAAACCTTGTATTCATCTTTGAATCACTTTTTCCTTGTCTCTATTTCCCCAATCAAGTCATTTACTAAATCATGTAGCAGTTCCTTGCATTTATTCCTCGTGTCCATCCATCCCCACTTCATTTGTGTGGCCACCATACTTTCAGGTTAACTATTGCAACAAATTTTCGGTTATACTCCTTATGTCCACCTTCCACCCCCATGCTAATCCATTTGCTGCCAGATTTTAGCTTTTTCAATTCTTTTTTTTTTTTTTTTGTCAGGAAGATTAGCCCTGAACTAACATCTGATGCCAATCCTCCTCTTTTTTGCTGAGGAAGATTGGCCCTGGGCTAACATCCGTGCCCATCTTCCTCCACTGTATATGGGACACCGCCACAGCATGGCTTGATAAGCGATACATCGGTGCACGCCCGGGATCCAAACCCGAGAACCCCGGGCCACCAAAGTGGAATGTGTGAACTTAACCGCTATGCCCCGGGGCCGGCCCCTCAATTCTATTTTTATTATATGTCCCTCCCCTAAATAATAGGTGGCTAAATAAATAAATCTCCCATTTCACCCTGTTTTCTACCATGTAAGCCAAATTGTAATGTTTGCTTTACGAGGCTCACCTTTATTCAACTCTCGCACTTAGTACGGTGCCTGGTACCTAATAGTTGCTCAATAAATTTGTGTTGAATGAATGTATGACTCACCATATCCATACAATGCTTTTCCCTTCATGAACCTGCTGCTCTAGTCAGATAGGCTTCCCCGCAAACATGCATGATCATTCCTACATTTTCCCTTGACTTGCCAATGAGATGCACTCCTTCCTCTTTACCTATTCGTATCTGTGCCAGTTTACTCCCACCAACTTCCAAAAGTCATTTGAAACTTCTCAGAGAAAGAGGCACAACTACATTAAGATCATTTATGATTATGGTTAAAATTTACTGGACACCTACTATGTGTCAAGTTCTTTATCATTTTCCTTACATATATTATTGAATCTTCCCAACAAACTGTCGAGTTAGGTGTTATCTTCCCTATTATATGAATGAGACAGAGGCTCTGAAACTTTAAATATCTTGCCTAAGGACACACAGCACGTAAGTGTTAAAGCAAAGATTGCATCTCAGGTTTATCTTCCAGTCCTTCAATCCCACGCATCTTTCAAAGATTTAATCTGGTGCCACATTCTTCATGGAAACTTCTTTTATTTCTGTGGCGCTCTCTGTCCTCTGAGCTCCTACAGCTTGTATAGTCTGAATCGTTCATTCGGCACCCCATCACATGCTTTTATGTATTTATGGCTGTTTTGCGGTGTGTCTGTCTTATCTCCTTAATGAGAGAGTAAGTTCTTTGAGGGCAGAGACCCTCTTGATTGCTCATTCCTCAACTCCCCACCATCCCTGGTAGAGTGACAGGCACATAAATAAAGAAAAGTCTTTAATGAAATAATGTATGAAAACAAAGTTCTAACCCTTAGACATGAAATAATTTCAGACGAAAAACATATTTCTGCAGGAATTAATGTCGTCTCATCACAGATTCTTTTTTTTTTTTTAAAGATTTTATTTATTTTTTCCCCCCAAAGCCACAGTAGATAGTTGTATGTCATAGTTGCAACATCGCAGATTCTAATGCTACATGTGCTTATGATAAGTTTTGACTCCCGTTGTATGTGGTCACCTGGACATGAGGACCAGGTCACACTCTGTTTGCTTTATTTTAATTGCATGCTGTTTTGATGTATTCACTTTTTGCTTCACTCATGTGGTTGTGTCAGCAGGTAAAGAAGGAAGGGGGTTGTTAAAGCACCTTTTCTTCTCAGTTCTGTGCCATGTCAAACAGAGCCCACCTTATGAATCTTTTCTCATCTCCTGTGTTCTCTGTGTTTATATAGCCAAGCCACTTCTCTCTTACCAAGAAAATATGTATCTCATTTATGCACCACATACTTCTTGCTCCATCCATAGATAAATGGTTAGTGCTTGCCCTGAGAATGCTTTAAAAATATGCTTGATGAGGGGCCGGCCCGTGGCTTAGCAGTTGGGTGCGCGCGCTCGGCTACTGTCGACCGGGGTTCGAATCCGGGCGCGCACTGACGCACCACTTGTCTGGCCTCGCTGAGGCGGCATCCCACATACAGCAGCTATGATGTACAGCTATCTACTCAGGCTTTGGGGAGAAAAGGGGGAAAAAAAAAAAAGGGAGGAGGATTGACAATAGATGTTGTTAGCTCAGGGCCGGTCTTCCTCAGCAAAAAGAGGAGGATTAGCATGGATGTTAGCTCAGGGCTGATCTTCCTCCCAAAAAAAAAGAAAAAAAGGGTTTGATGAGTTAAATTTTAAGGCCCTCATTCTTATCGTCCACTTATGACTAAAATGTCATGAGCCATTTATCTTCTAATTTGCCTTATGTAAGCAAAGGCATTTATTATTTTGCTGAACTAATTCTATTCATTTCTACAGAACTAGGACTCAATATGTTTAGCCAAAAAAAAATGCCACGTGGTAAATCTCTCCCCAAGTCGCCAACTAAAGTTATACACTTTCAAACAGAGTTTGGTTTTGTAACCAAATAAAACTCACAGGAAGTAATCTACACGAGTCCACCAGCCAACAAGTGTGAGACTGATGGCCATTTTGATAAAATTGATAAGGTTAGACAGCTGTAGGGTTTTAGTCCAGGTGTAATAGGTCGAAGGTTGAGCTTAAAACGTGGTTTACCTAGGGATGGCTCTATTTACCTCCAGCTAAGCTGCTGGACCTTCTGGGGCCTAGAAAATAGGAACTAACACTTACTGAATACCTTCAAAGCACTTTACCCAGATTATCTCATTTCATTTTCTCAAAAACCCTGTGAGGTAGTTACCATTTCCATTTTACAGATAAAGAAATTAGAGCTCAGAGTTATTAAATAACTTTACAAAGGCCACAAGACACAAAAAATAGAAAACTCAGGATTATAGAACAAACTACCAATTCCTATGTCAATGTTTTGTCCACTAATGGGCGTGTGTACTAATCGACCATATGGTCTCATGCCCTCTGACTCCTATATCACCAATGACTTCGGGGAAGTCCCAGTTACTCAGTTACATAGCGTTAATATGCACCCCCAGGCAGCACATAGGACTGAGCATTTGCTGACTACTTTACACATGTTAAGTGCACCCTGTGCTTTTCCAAATGTAGCTTTATATTATGGTCCTCCATTCTCTTTTAATTTCTAGATTTATAATGGAGAAATAAAACTTGTATTCATCTATAGCTTAGAAGTGGTTAACATTCTTCCCTCCCAAAGATTTTAGTACAATAAGCCTTGACAGTGTATTATTTAAGATTATTTTTGAGAAGTACCTTTTGGCATAGCAGGCAAAAGCAATCTGGTGGCTTTGTGTGATTGCTGTTCACACTTGGTAATGAATAAATTCTGTTGGCTATTTTGGAGAAGTCAGAAGGGAGTCATTGGTTTAGTAGAGTTGTGGCCTAGAAACACCAAGCCAACTCATCAGTGCTGCTGATCTCGTGCCCTTCCTCTGGCGAACCATGTGTCGGATGTGGTAGGAAAAAAAAATCTCCCTTTCAGCAGCAGAATGTGTGCAAGATACACCCTGAATTATCCCATGATGACCTTGCAAATGCAACACATGCCCTTGTGACCACAAGGCACGACAACTGTAATTTCCTCTGCTTTTCATCAGAGCTCTTCTGCTGCAGGCAGCAGGCACAGCGTGCTAGGGTACAGCTGCTCCCTGAAGCCCAGGACACCTGCCCTCCATCCTTTGCTGCTTATATGTAAGAGATTGTCCAATTGGAATCTGATCCCACTGCTTATGCAAACTCTGAGTTCATCTTCTTGGGTGAACCGTGAAGCCTGGCTAATGTTTATTATGCAGCCAGCTGACATTTGGGGGATATTACCTAATGCAGTTGCTGAAGTCATTCCAAAGATCATTATTAGGCAATTTCTTCGAGCAATCCATGGGTTGAAGAGGCATTTCCCCCAGTGACATCGTTGATGGGTATTTTGTTTACTCAACTCGTATATATTTAGCACATACTAGATACCAGGCTCTGCTCTAGGTGCTAAGAATAAAGCCATGACCATGGTAGAAAAGGCCTCTTCTTTCCCTGAGCTTACTGTCTAGTCGGGGAGACGCAATGAACAAGTTAACAAATGAGAGTTCAAATGGTGATAAATGCTTTAATGACAATAAAATAAAGTGCTGTGATCCAGAGTGACTAGGAGGGGGGTGTTGGTGGTGGATAACTGTGGAGTAAAACATAGTATTGGATGGTCAAAGATGTCTCCTCTGAGGTGTTGATGTTCTACTGAGATTAGAATCATGATAAACCACATAAAGATTAGTGGGAAGTTCCTCCTAGGCCCAGAAAACTATACCTGCAAAGGCCCTGAGGTGAGAAAGAGGTGACAAAGGAATTTAAAGAAGGTTAGTGTAGTTGATGTGTCCTAAGGGAGGGGACTACGCAAGTTGGAGTGAGAGGCTAGGCAGAGAGAACATGTGTATTCCATCAAACCTTCAATGTATTCCAGAGTGGCTGCACCAGTTTGCATTCCCACCAGCAGTGTATGAAGGTTCCCTTTTCTCCATATCCCCTCCAACACTTGTTATTTCTTGTCTTGTTGATTATAGCCATTCTGACGGGCATGAGGTGATATCTCATTGTAGTTTTGATTTGCATTTCCCTAATAATTAGTAATGTTGAACATTTTTTCATGTGCCTGTTGGCCATCTGTATATCTTCTGTGGAAAAATGTCTGTTCATGTCCTCTGCCCATTTTTTGATTGGGTTGTTTGTTTTTTTGTTGTTGAGTTGTATGAGTTCTTTATATATTTTGGAAATTAACCCCATGTTGGATATATGATTTGCAAATATTTTCTCCCACTTGGTGGGTTGTCTTTTCGTTTTGTTGATGGTTTCCTTTGCTGTGCAGAAGTTTTTAGTCTGATGTAGTCCCATTTGTTTATTTTTTCTTTTGTTTCCCTTGCCTGAGTAGATATGGAAACCAGTATGGAGATTTCTCAAAAATTAAAAATAGAAATACCATATGATTCAGCTATTCACTACTGGGTATTTTTCCAAAGAACGTGAAATCAATAATTCAAAAAGATTTATGCACCCCTATGTTCATCTCAGCATTGTTCACAATAGCCAAGTCATGGAAGCAACCCAAGTGCCTATCAACGGATGAATGGATAAAGAAGATGTGGTATATATATACAATGGAATACCACTCAGCCATAAAAAAAGACAAGATTGTGCCATTTGCAACAACGTGGATAGATCTTGAGGGTATTATGCTAAGCAAAATAAGTCAAACAGAGAAAGACAAATACCATATGATTTCACTCATATGTGGAAGATGATAAACATACAAGGGGAACAGATTAGTGGTTACCAGAGGGGGAGGGGAGAGGGACAAAAGGGGTAAAGGAGCACATATGTATGGTGGCAGATAAAAACTAGATTATTGGTGGTGGACACAATGCAGTCCATACAGAAACTGATATATAATAATGTACACCTGAAATTTACACAATATTATAAGCCAATATGACCTCAATAAAATAGTTAAAAAGCTAACCAACAAACAAAAACCTTTGATGTAAATAAGGAAAGACCCAAAGATGTTTGTAGTTCCAGATGAGATGAGATTTACCAACCAGAGAATCCACTGTTGGATCGGGGGGGACACGGAACCTTGAGTACATGGTGGGAATCCTCAGTGATTTTCCCTCTTCCAAAACTTATCGGGAGGCTGGAATTTCCAGTCATTGCAAATGCTGATACCAAGTTCTATGACTTGATCCCCACCAC
This sequence comes from Ceratotherium simum simum, assembly GCF_057802395.1. Lineage (NCBI taxonomy): Eukaryota > Metazoa > Chordata > Mammalia > Perissodactyla > Rhinocerotidae > Ceratotherium > Ceratotherium simum. The sequence goes on from NC_141919.1 coordinate 36,749,261, forward strand.
CACCTTTGCTTTGTCATTGGTATCATTTTAAATTTCTAGGACTTCCTAAGACTTCAAAATGTCCTTTTCAAAACATTATATTGGCGGGCCGGCCCCGTGGCTTAGTGGTTAAGGGCATGCGCTCCGCTACTGGTGGCCCGAGTTCGGATCCTGGGCGCGCACTGACGCACCGCTTCTCCGGCCATGCTGAGGCCGCTTCCCACATACAGCAACTAGAAGGATGTGCAACTATGACATACAACTATCTACTGGGGCTTTGGGGAAAAAAAGGAGGAGGATTGGCAGTAGATGTTAGCTCAGAGCCGTCTTCCTCAGCAACAAGAGGAGGATTATCATGGATGTTAGCTCAGGGCTGATCTTCCTCACACACACAAAAAAAACATTATATTGGCTTATCATTTCATTTGCATTACACTCAGAGTAAGAGATGGACATGCAGAACTAGATATTACCCATAAATGCAAAGTGGCTTGACATTTAAAATAAATATCCCAAAACCCTATTAAGTATTTGCTAACCACATGTTTTCTAAACCGTATTCAGAAATGCTCACTCAAACTTCCAGGACGCCATTGGCCCTTACTCTGACTCTCTGAATGTCTCCCTGGAAGTCTCTCTGTGTGCCCTCATCCTCCCAGAGCTAATGGGTATCCCCTCCAAGGAACGCTGTGTGGCCTCATCAGCAAAAAGGCGGCATACCTGTGGTTTGGTACAGAGTGAACTGGGCCAGGAATCTGGGGAGCAAGCCTTTATTCCCATCATTGCCAGTCACTCTGGGATCTTGAGCTAATCAAATCCTCTCTGTACTTTAATTTATACCCATGCAAAATGGAAAACATAATACTGTAACGGTGCTCCGAACACGCGCAGCCAAATCTGATGGGAACAAAACGCTTAGGGTATTTCATTTGCTTCAAGCTCACAGACTGACCTGGAAACCTCTGGTCACAAAGACTAGGAGCTCTTAAGGCAGCCTAACACCAAATAAGATGGGGAGAGTTTTAGTCTATTTTGGATATAGGCATTTATTTTGGAAGGGCCATTGTCCCTTCCTGTGGAGGCCTGTGATGAACAGAATGTTGGAAAAAGCTAACCAAAGGCTAGCTTGCATGAATATCCCTTGCTAAAAGTCTTAACATTCACCTATTTGTGCCTATAATAACACATTAAAATAGAGCAGAGTCTGATGTTGCTTTAACTCTCTATTAACTAGGTTGGCCCCAGAATGAAATGTTGTTTCACTCCAGTTTGAGGAAGTTTATGAAATCTTGACTTTGAGTAGGCCGTTGTAGGGGCGATTATAATGTAATTGCTCACAATGTAGTAGGAAGATAAGCACAGTGAGGTGGGGCAAGGGCAGTGCCATCAAGGACACCCAAATAAAGACTTGTGGGAAGTCTAGGGAAATGAGACTGTTCTGGTTGGAGAAATAGGAAGTGGTCTTTGAGATGGGCCTGGAAAGCTTCCATTAGGCAGAGGGCATGAATTCCAGGTAGAGGAAAACGAATGTGCAAAGAAAGAATACACAAGAAGCAAGAAATATTTGTTTGGGCTGGGGGAAAGGCAAATAGTACATGGTAAAAGCATTTGTTCTCAAACCTGGCTGCACAACTGAATTAACTGGAGGGTTTTTAATAAAAACACAGATTTCTGGGCTTGTTCCCAAACCTTATGAATGAGAATTTTCAACGGTAAAGATCTAGATTATGTTGCTTTTTTTTTTTTTTTTTTTAATTATTTTCAATTCTCCAAGTGATTCTAATGTGCAACTAGATTTGGGAATCACTGGAGTAGATTTTACCAAACTCTAAAGAACCTTGCCGTAGTCGGCTGTGCTGTAGAATCATATTTTCCAAACTTTAGGTTTGCAAATCAATTTCATGAGTCTCATTACATACTTTTTAAAAGAATTTCAAAATATCAGAATGCATTGTATGGAGCAAAGGTGGGAACTTTCTGTGAAAGATTTGTTTCTGTTGTTTGTGTGTTTGCTTAAGTGCATGTTTGTGTTCTGGTTCTCTATCCACTATAAAATGTATTTCTTACTGATGTCTTCTGTCAAAAAAAAAGATGGAAAGACTTGCATTACAGGAGAAGATTGTATTTATTTTGGTTGGCAATGGGGAGCTAGGCAGTGACATGATTAGATTCACACTGTAGAAAATTATTTAGGCAGCAATGTATAAGATGGATTGAAATGATGAAAAATAGGAATGAAAGGTTAGTTAGAATCTGTATCTATTACCAATTTTTATGAATGAGACTGATTAAAATACACAAATTCTAAAATTATTTATGTTGGTAATTAACATAATTAACATTTTTCTTTATTAGGCCAAAAGGCACACCAGATTGATCAGAACTTCCAGTTATTATGAACAGCAATTATTACCGAGCGTGTTAGCCAAAAGGTAGTGATTGAGTGGTATACCTCATTGTATGAATTCTGGCGGGGGAAAATAAGAGGAAATACCTAGAGATGTGTTGCAGGCAATCCAAAAAGTAGGTTTTAGTCTAGAACAGTCATTAAATTATGGGCAGTGAAAGGATTTTTTTTTTTTTTGAGGAAGATCAGCCCTGAGCTAACATCCATGCCAATCCTCTTCTTTTTGCTGAGGAAGAATAGCCCTGAGCTAACATCTATTGCCAGTCCTCCTCCTTTTTTTCCCTTTTTCTGCCCAAAGCCCCAGTAGATAGTTGTATGTCATAGTTGCACATCCTTCTAGTTGCTGTATGTGGGATGTGGCCTCAGCATGGCCGGATAAGTGGTGCGTTGGTGCGCACCCAGGATCCAAACCCGGGCCGCCAGTAGCGGAACGTGCGCACTTAACCGCTAAGCCACGGGGCCGGCCCCCAGTGAAAGGATTTGAATAGACATTTCTCCAAAGAAAATGTTCAAATAGCCAATAAGCACATGAACATCATTAAGTCATCAGGGAAATATAAATAAAAACCATATTGAACACATGCTACAACATGGATTAACCTTGAGGACATTATGCTAAGTGAAATAAGCCAGTCACAAAAGGACAAATACTGTATGATTCCATTTATATGAGGTACATAGAGCAGTCAAAGTCATAGAGACAGAAAGTAGAATCATGGTTGCCAGGGACTGAGGGGAGAGGGGAATGGGGAGTTAGTATTTAATTGGTACAGAGTTTCAGTTTTGCAAGATGAAAAGTTCTATGGATGGATAGTGGTGACGGTAGCACAGTACTGTGAATGTACTTAATGCCACTAACCTGTACACTTAAAAATGGTTAAGATGGTAAATTTTATATTATGTGTATTTGCCACAATTAAATTTTTTAAAAAATAAATCACCTTGAGATACCACTTCACACCCACTAGACTGGTTATAATCAGAAAGACAATAATAAATGTTGGCAAGGATGTAGAGAAATCAGAACCCTCATACACTGCTGTAAAATGGTGCAGCCACTTTGGAAACTGTGAGAGTTCCTCAAAAAGTTAAACATAGAGTCCATTCCTAGGTACATTATATCCAAGAGAATTGATATACATCCACACAAAAACTTGTATAGAAATGTTCATAGCAGCATTATTTATAATAGCCAGAAAGTGGAAACAACCCAAATGTCTATCGACTGACAAATGGATAAATAAAAGGTGGTATATCCATACGGTGGAATATTATCCAGCCATAAAAAAGAATGAAGTACTGATACATGCTACAAAATGGATGACTCTTAAAACTGTCATACTATCTGAAAGAAACCAGACACAAAAGACTGTATATTGTATGATTCCATTTTTATGATATATCCAGAATAGGCAAGTCCATAGAGACAGAAAGTAGATTAGTGGTTGCCAGGAGCTGGGGAAAGAAGGGAATGGTGGGGGCGCATATTATATTACTATAATTATACTACCAATTAGTATAAGATTTCTTTTTGGTGTGATGAAAATATTCTGGAACTAGACAGTGGTATTGATTGCACAGCTTTGTGAATATGCTAAAAACCATTGAATAATACACTTTTAAAGGGTGAATTTTATGGTATGTGAATTATATCTCAATTTAACAACGGAATCAATTTTACCCTAAGTTCATATGTATATGAGCAATGGTCACCTTGATTAAGAGCATATGCTACCTGGGTTCAAAGCCTGACTTGACCACTTACTAATAATGTAGTGGAATGGTGTGCTCTAGGACAGATTACTTAACCTCTCTGTGCCATAGTTTCCTCATCTGAAAAATGGATACAATAATAACGCCTACCTCATAGGGTTAGGCATTGTAAGGATTAATGGATAAATCCAAGAAAACAGTTTAGCCCAGTGCATAGCACATAGTAAGAGCTCAATAAATAATAGCTAGTATTCTTTTGGTTAAATTCTCTTTCAAATAATGTCAAAAGTGCTGAAAGACAAAAAATACTGTATGCATCAGAAAGCCATGAAGCAGAGAGTGTGTAGAACTAAGGAAGGAAAGAGGGTTTAACTCCTTGTAAGTAAAGGAGTTGGTGGCAGGTGAACCAAGCTCTTTAAAGTAGCATTCTCTCTGTACCCTGAGCCTACTTTCTTCTTCCTGTTAGCACCCATCACCTTTCAACATCAATTGTTTATTTGTAATTTGTCTCTCTCTCCCCAGGAGAATCTAGACTAGATCAGTGTACGAATTTGATTTTGTTCAGTGCTCTTCCGGGCACCTAGAGAACACTGCCAGGCCCACAATAGGTGCTCAATAGATATTAGTGATTGTACAGAATAAAGAATGAGAGAAGGCCACTGGGGAGACCAATATTGAGATGATGTGAGTTTTAGTTCCTGTCTAATCTGGGACAGGTATGGGTTGCTTTATCTTCAGCAATTCCGGGGCTGAGGCTGGGAAGCTGGAGCCTCACCAGTTCCTCACAGGCTTTGCTGTGGACTAATCTGTGTCCCTCTAGAATATATATGTTGAAGCCCTAACCCATAATATGATGATATTTAAAGATGAGGTCTTTGGGAGGTAATTAGGGTTAGATGAGGTCATGAGGGTAGGGCCCTCATGATGGGATTAGTGGCTTTAGAAGATGGGGAAAAGAGATGGCTCTCTCTCTGCCTTGTGAGGAGACAGAGAGAAGGCAGCAGCCTGCCAGCCAAAGAGAGAGCTCTCACCAGGAATCAAACTGGCCAACACCTCGATCTTGGACTTCCAGCCTCTAGAACTGTAAGAAATAAATGTCTGTTGTTTAAGCAACCTAGTCTAAGGTATTTTGTTATAATAGCAGAGCAGGCTAATACAGATTTCCTCTTCTTAAGGGAGGGGTGTGTAGCGGGTAGGGGTGAGGAGGTGGTGAACAATGCCTTTTAAACTCCTATAATTATTTTCAGGGATAGTATCAAGAAGTGATAAAGCCCTTTGTATTCCTGAATTTTCCAGAGAGGAATGGATATAAATGCAAGGAAACTTTAGATTTTGCCATCTTGTCTAGGATTGGCTCTGCTGTCTTCCATAGTATATATTATTTTTGTAATTATAATTTAGTAATTATAAGATGGGAAGCTATTTTTGGTGCCATGCAGCTGGGTAAATGGGCAGCTGAGTTTCTGGCAAATTTTACAACTGCTTCATTTGACTAATGAAAGTTCTGATTTGGAACTGGAAGACCTGGGTTCCAGACCTGATTAGGACCCTTTTGCTACACAGCTCGAGGCAACTCATATAGGACATTTGATCCTCCAGGTCATCACCAGGGAAATTAGGATAGTAAAACCTAACCCACTGTTGTATGAACTCAGAGTATGCTAAAGTATTTTGTTGACTTTAAGGCATGTAGAAAAGCAAGTTGTAATAATAACAATTACTAAAGTCAGTAACAGCCATTTGATAACACCTGCCAAGGGAGGGGGGAACAGGCACATTCGCACATTTCTGATGGAAGTGTAAATTTGTTCAGCTGCTGGAGAAGGTAATTTGACAATATTTATCAAAATTACAAATGAATATATCCTTTGAACTTCTAGGAAATTCTAGATATACTTCTGCTTGAGGAAAGTAACACAGTAATTCATTGTAGCTTTGTTTATAATGGCAAAAGATAGGAAACAACCAAAGTGTCCACTCAATAGGGTACTGATTAAGTAAGTATGGTACATCCACACCATGGAATATTATGTAGCTCTAAAAAAGAATAAAAATCTCTTTAAATACTGAAATGGAGTAAGATATAGTAAGGGGAAAAAGCAAGGTGAAGAACAGCATATATAGTATGCTACTTTTTGTATAAATAAGGGGGAGAAAGGGAATTTGCATGTATATGGATAACATACCTCTAGAAGAACACATAGGAAACGAATGGCATTAGTTGCTAGTGAGGGAGGAATGAGTGAAAGGGAGAGTTTTGATCAGACACATCACTTTGCGTCTTTTGAGTGTTGAATCACGTGAATGAATAACCTATTCAGAAAACAATTTAAATGATAAATAAATTATGTGGTCACCTTCATTCTGAAAGACTTATTTCCAGAGGATCTGTGAATCAAATCTGATGTTTTAATGTATAAACAATGTTCAGTAACAGAAAATAATATAGGTAAATTTATTCTAAATATGGGATGCATCTAAATTGCTAGACAATAATACCTTATTTTCTAGAATAATGTATTATTACTTTAGAATCCATTGTTTTTATTAGAAGATATTCTTTAAAAGTTGAAAGAAGACCGTGACTTCAGGCTCAAAAAATCAAAAGCAAATGGGCTTTAACATTGGGAAGCACAAAATTAATTAGTCCTTCTTTGTTTCCTGTACAATTACCTCCCTCTAGCAGCTTTTTAAGCATAAATAGCAGTCCACTATTTTTAAACTAAATATTAAGTTGAATAACAGCCCATTATTTTCAGAACACTAGACCAGAAGCTTTGACAAGAAAATTGTGTATACAAGTTCTTCAACACTTAAAGAACTTAAATTGACAAGGGAAAAGGAACCCCTATAAACTTTCAGGTATGAGAAGAGCTGGGTTTTGATCCAACATTGGTCATCCGTCACAATAGAATAGAAATTTTGAAATGCAAAAACAACCCTTGTGAAGGACTCATTTTTTCATGGCAAGAGTGGTAGATTGCAAAATATGGCATGAATACCACCCATCCTAGAGGTCTATACCTTTATAATGTGTCTTTGTCACTCCTTTCATCAAGGGGTGCAGCCTGTTTCTCAACCTGTGTGAATCTGAGCTAGCTTTGTGTCTTGCATTGATCAATAGGATGTGGCAGAAATGATGTTATGCAATTTCCTAGGCTAGACCTCAAGAGGCCTTGCAGCTTCCTCTTTCACCCTCATTGCCTTAAGAACATGTAAGGGAGCTGACCTCGCCTACTGGGGGATGAGAGGCCACCTGGAAGAAAAGCATGGCATCCAGCCCCCAGCCAGCACCAACTGCCATTCATGTGAGTGAGGCTATCCCTTCCAACCCAGCTGACTCTTCAGCAGGACACTCTTCCAGCATGACTGAGTGCAGGTGAAACCAGCAGAGGAATAGCCCAGCCAACCCACAGAATTGTGGGCAATAATAAATTGTTGTTTATGCCATTAAGTTTCAGGGTTGTTACCAGAAAAGACTACGTCAATTAGTAAGGTAGTTTCATTTTTATCTAGCACAGACTGTACCCAGCGCCAGGCAGCTTCCTTGTTTGTTTTACCATCGCTGGTATCCCTACCACTGTGCCTATTATGGTCCACCACACACACCGTGGGCACTCAATAAATACTTGTTAACTAGCCCCAACACACATATTAGCCTTCGGGTATATTTATATATCTTTTTTTTTTTTTTTTTTTTTTTTAAAGATTTTATTTATTCAGTTTTTTCCCCCCAAAGCCCCAGCAGATAGCTGCATGTCATAGGTTCACATCCTTCTAGTTGCTGTACGTGGGACCCGGCCTCACGTTGGACGGAGAAGTGGTGCCTCGGGGCGCTCCCGGTATCCGAACCGGGGCCGCCAGCATCAGAGCGCGTGCACTTAACCGCTAAGCCACGGAGCCGGCCCTATTTATATATCTAAATGTACTAATTTACTAATTTGCAAACTGCTGAAAATCAACATAATTATCATCAACAATTTGTATTGCTCTCATATCACAAGTGAAACAATAGAACATATAATTGGGATATTGCTCCCTGGCTGCAGTGGATTATAGCAACTGTCATAATAATGCTGGTAAGATTATACAGCGAGTTAGCCCTCAAATGTGGGTTAATAAATGAACCAGTGGACTTCTGTAAGTGAAACCCTAAGACCATTTTTTAAATTGCCACTAAAATTGTACTGGGTAGAGTCATAATAAACAGATCAATGAATCTTGGCAATGGACCAGACATCCTTCTACTGATAAACTAATAATGCCTTGCAACTTGTTTACATAGCTGCCTCACTTAATGCCAACATCACAAAAACTGATCCAAAATAACAACAATAAATATGCTGCTTGGGAAGAAAAGCAAAAGCAAATGAGGAAGCTGGAAAATGTCAATATAAAACCAGTTATCTCAGTGATAGGGAACTTCCCAAGGCTGGTTTACTCTTTCACGTTGGCTATCATTCCCACTTTGACATCAAATCAGAAAACACTTGGCATGCCACCAAATTTTATTCCAATAATGGGACACTAATGTGCTTGACCAACAGAGGCCACACTATTATAAAGTGCTAAAAACACATCAATCTGAACTACACACTATCTATACGTGTATTAATTCCAAGAGGCTTTAAGACATGTTGCTGCCCTTTTTTATCCTCAGAATCTCAGGGAAACCACACACAAGATTTTGGACAGTCCTATGTGATCCAGGAAGTTGATATTAGAGCAGACACTGACATGGGGGCATCCACATTCAAATTATATACTGCAAGATGCTCCTAGTCAAAGGATTCCCACAGAGCACAGTTAGAGGTGGAGAAGAAGGAGGGTCGACTATCCCAGGTGTTTTTCATCCATCTCAGGGTTCAGCTTCAGCCAGCCCACCCATCCTAGAAAAAACTCCATTTCCAGGTATGGTGTGACTGGCATGTGGAGAACAGAGAATGTTAACAAGAAACTGAATTCATTATTCGTAAACTGGTTACCTGAATGGTGCAAGCTCTCTAAGGACTCACAGAAGTGCTCAGGTGGTGGGTAAAGTTTGTCCTCAGAAACCCTGTAATCAATCACTGCTCAAGACTGACTTGCAGGACGGAGACTGGGAGCCCAACACCTCTCCAAGGCAGCTGTGTGAAGACCTCAGACTTGCAGGAAAAAACCCAAGTTCTGGTCTGGTGCTTGTGTACAAACTGTGACACTAGCCGATACCCGAACCTCTCTGACCTGGATTTTCATAGACCGGTGTTGACTCCGCCTTTCCCTCACAACATCTCCTCCCCATCCTCACTCCCCCAGTTGAAAATGTTGTACCCTCACGGAGCCTCCCCTCCATGTCTACAGGGAGAGCAGCGGACATACTTGTCCAATAAATGTGGAGAGAAAGAGCCATCTTAGCAAAGAAAAGCTGGGAGTGGTGAGTGGAGAAATTCTGAATTATAAAATCTCTTCCTCTCCTGAGTCCTTTCGCATTTCTTACATTTTTGAGTGTTAAGACTTGGGAGGTGCTTTTGGGAGCTGGGAGCTGCATTTGACTCCACAGAATGTGGTTCTATCATCTTTTAATTTTTTAACTTTTTTTTAATTAGCGAGCATATGTTCTCTGGGTTATACAAGTGAAAACATGGAATTGTATAATATTGAACATGTGTCACTCTCATCTATACTCCTCTCCAGCCTCTTTTAAAATTTTTGTGTGTATTCCTGACTCTGGGGAGCAACCAGAGACAGGAAACTAGGACCTAACTAGTTGGAGCTGGCTAGAAGCTTAGAGGAAGTGGGTGCAGGTTCCCCATGGTCATTGAAATGCCTTTTCAGGGTAGGGAAGCAGAAAAATATTCTGGATAAAAATCCTATTTGGAAATAAATAGCTGGCACGGTGGCTGGCAAGTACCTCGAGGAGAGGAAATACCCAACCCATTAAATGGGTATCATCTTCATTAACCCTGATGTAAGTGCCAGTAACTGGAAAATATGTTTTCCTCTCTATTTACCCAAAGTCCCAGCTCAAGCCCCTACCTTTTCCATTAAGTTTTTGCATCCACTTACTGGTCATACCCCTCATTTTAGCCTGCAGAGAAACTAACGTGTTGCCTTATACACAGTGACACTCAAATATTTATCAGATGAATGAATGACAAAAACCCTTCATCAGGATCAGCAAATGTAGTTTAAGATGAAACTAATAAAACATTAGATTCGAGGTTAAAAATCTTCAACAGTGCATTGACTGCATTAAGTGGTGGAGTCTTAGATCAAGGGAGACATATTTAAAATAAAAGTTACTTGATGCTTAGAGGAATTCGTATCTGCTTATTTTACTCTAACAGGAAAATAAAATTATTCGTTAAATGTCTGCAGAGAGATAGTTGAGTGTAGGTAAGGTATCTTTTCAGCCTTGTGTTCCTCAGCAGTGAGCACAGTGCCTAGCACGTAATTGGCACTCGATAAATACTGGTTGAATTATTGAGTGGCCAAAGAAAGACTCCCTTGAAATGAATATCTGAGACCAACTGAGAAAGTTTTAAAATATTATGTGGGATAGAGAATATTTCAATATTTCAGAGCTAAAATATTTTCTGTAATGGTATAAATTAATTTGGGAAGTATGGTCAGTTTCTGAGCAGAAAACAAAAGTAATTGTTATTTTATTTTAATTCTTTCTTGGTGAAATACGTTCTTTAAAAAAAACAGTAAATTACCATTTTATGATTGTGATAGAATTTGTAGAGGAATAAAGATGATGACAAAAATGAACTGTATATTTTTTTTGAAAAATAAGCTATTTAAAAATTAAAACTCAGTTTTGCCTTAGAATGCTATTTGAATTTTTAAAAATCTCCATTGGCTGCCCTTCTTTTTTAGGAGAGGAATAACTAAACCAAAGACATTTTAGCATGATTCTGTGTCATCATCATCTGAATCCTTTTGGGTGAAATGTCCACAAAATTAAGTTAGGTTTTCTCTGGCTTTTGACTCTTAAGCTATGGAGAAATAAAATTTAGAGACTACTGGTGCTGGCCCCCTGGTGTAGTGGTTAAGTTCTGTGCATTCCACTTCAGCAGCCTGGGTTTGCTGGTTCAGATCCCAGGCACATACCTACACCACTTGTCAGCCATGCTGTGGCGGCAACCCACATACAAAATAGAGGAAGATCAGCACAAATGTTAGCTCAGGGCTAATCTTCCTCAAGCAAAAAAAAAAAAAGAGGAAGATTGGTGACAGATGTTAGCTCAGGGTGGGTGAATCTTCCTCAGCAAAAAAAAAAAGAATTAGAAACTATTCTATATTTTTCTCAGAAAACATAATTTAATTATTTCCTTCTTATACTTTTACAATATTTTTGAACTCTAGCACCATGGCATCTGTAAAACAGTTTTGTTTGAGAATCAATTAAATATTTCCTTATATTAACAAATTATTGCTCAGATTAAAGATAGTATCTGTTCTCAATTTTCAAATTATAAAGCATTGAATGCTACTAAGTGCTATTTCTGTGATGAACACAGGAATACTTGAGCCAAGATCCACCCCCACTGGAGCCTATTTGTTTCACTGGGAAAAAACAAGGTACACAAAGGTTGTTGTTAAAATCTCACAGTATAAGTCAGGTATTGATATGAGTACACAGAGGCTCCCTGCTGTCCTGGAAAGAGAGGTCCAGACACAATTTGGGTTCAAATTCAGATTCTTCTACCACCCAGCTATGTAACCTTGAGAAAATTTTTATAACCTCTGCAACGTGGAGCTCTCCTCAGGAAAATGACTTTAAGAACACTGTCTTCCTAGGATTGAAATTATTAACAAAGGAAAAGGATCTAATAAAACCAGCTAACATTCACTGAGTGCTGTATTCCAAGAACCATGCTGTTGATATTTCACAAAGTATTATAATACAGTGGTTCTCCCTTATCTGCAGGTATACGTTCCAAGACACCCAGTGGATGCCTGAAACCACGGCATTTTTATACTATGTTTTTATACTATGTTTATTCCTTAATTTATAAATTAGGCATCTCTGTTGTAAGAGATTAACAACAATAACTAATAATAAAATAGAACACTTATAACAATATACTGTAATAAAAGTTACCGTTGATCTTAGCAACCTCGGTATATGATTTTTTTTCTTATTAAATTGAGAACTTTCACCTTTTCACTTAAAGGAAGCACTTTACGTCTTCACTTTGGCGTATCTGAATTGCCAGCATCACTACTCTTGTGCTTTGGGGCCATTATGAAGTAAAATAAGGATTACTTGAACACAAGCGCTGCTGTACCGCGACAGTCCATCTGTAACTGAGATGGCTACTAAGTGACTAATGGGTGGGTAGTGGATACAGCATGGATATGCTGGACAAAGGGATGATTCACGTCCCAGGAGGGACAGGGCAGGATGGCATGAGATTTCATCACACACTCAGAACCTCAAGAAATTTAAAACTCTGAATTGTTTGTTTCTAGAATTTTCCATTTAATATTTTTGAATCACAATTGACCACAGGTAAATGAAACCACAGAAAGCAAAACTGTGGATAAGGGGGGACTACTGTATCCATTTTCAGATGAAGAAATTGAGACTTAGAGAGGTTGACTATTGCTTTGAGGTCACACAGTTATTAAGTGGCCTGGGTGGGGCTCCTCCAAATCTGTCTGACTCCAGACTATGTCTTTAAGCACCACATTTTACTGCCAACAGTTTCCCATCAAGTAAGTGAAATAAAGAGCACACAAATAATCCACTGTAAAATACAGTCAATGTCATGAAAGAGGTCAACAAGGGAAAATGGGAGGATGGAGATATTATTTCCAGCTAGCAGATCTTCATGACAAGGCTCCCGATAAGAACTGAGCTCAACTGGGAAAAAACGAAAGATGTGGTGGGTTTGTGGAGTCTGAAAAAGTACTTTATGTACTTGGCAATCTGTGAAAAAGCTTGCACATTGCCATTCTCAATGGACCTTCGTGCCAATTTTCCATCCCTCATGGTATAAAAAACACTGTTCAAATCAATTACTCAACTTCAAAATCCTAAAGTAAGATTCACAATCCATTCTTAAGGTATTCAAGATTTATTTTTCCCTGACATGCCTGGGGATTGAATGCATTCTCATGAGTAACAGAGGCTTATAATAACAATGACTCTTAAAAGTACTTAGTAATTTTTTCTTATTCCTGACTCAGGATTACTCCAGGTTGCCTGCCAGCCCAGGACAGCTTCCCTCTGTTACTGTATTTCAATTTTTGGTCCTCTGATCCATTCCCTTAACCCTTCTTTCTGACACAAGTTTGATTAACACTGCTAAGAGTGATAATGCCCCAAACTGGCCCCATGTGTTAACTTACCAGTAAGTTGTGGCCTGCCAAGTCAAGCTAGTAAGGGAAAATGATTTGCCATCATGGCCCATGCATACCTTCTCAAAGTGTATCGTGTAGGCGGCTACATGCTCTTTAATAATATGACCTGCCCTGATAATCAAAAACATAGATTCTACCCCCAAGCAATACAGTTAATCTATACAACATTTGTTAAGGTTTTTTTCTTCAAATAGACCATAGCAGATTCTGACATCTGGCCCTCTCAAAGGATAAACTCAGCATTGTCTAATCTCGAAAATGGAACTACCTCGACACGTGCTTTTTATTCCATCATCCATTATTGAGAGCAGGGGCCAAGCTTATTGTTCTAACGTTTCTAGTGCCTGGGATAATGACTGAGACAGAGTAGACACTCGATGTATGTTAATTGAATAAATATGCTTAGCAAATATTCTTAGACCTATATGCGTCTGTGCTTTTACCCTATAGGGAATAACAACAATGCAAAGGCTCTCAGGGGGCAGGCCCTGTGGTATAGTGGTTCAGTTCACGTGCTCCACTTCGGCAACCCAGGGTTCGCCGGTTTGGATCCCAGGTGTGGACATACGCACCACTTATGAAAGTCATGCTGTGGCAGCCGTCCCACATAAAATAGAGAAAGATGGACACAGATGTTAGCTCAGTGCCAAGCTTCCTTAGCAAAAAGAGGAGGATTGGCAATGGATGTTACCTCAGGCGTAATCTTCCTCATCAAAAAAAAAAAAAAAAAAAAAAGGCTCTCATATCTCATAGATTTACTTCATTTCAACTAGGTGTGCTTAGCTATGGGCTGTTAAGAAAGTAGTTACACACTGTCCTATCTCAATTATGTGTGTTTGACTACAGGAGATTGAGAAACTAGTTACATACTGTTGTATAAGCTGTTATATACACAGAGGAAGGGACATTATAGATACATAAGATACTCAGAGATTCCTCAAACACTTTATCTTCTATTCCTTTTGCACATAAGCCTTTTACTCACAGTTTACTTGGTCTATTTGAAGAAAGATGTCTTAACATTTTTACATATTAATTTGTTCTTAGGGTGGAAGCTGTGTTTTTGACTGAGACAATTGAGGATTACCATCTGTGGCAGAAACAACCCAATGTCTGCTTCGTGGTGCAGAAAGTGGCTGCCAGGTCAGGGACCATATCCATTTCCCAGCCCCTTGCACCTAGGTGAAAATGTGATTCCACCTGAGACTTTTAAGAAGTGGGTGTGCATTGTGTTCTCCACCATCTCTTTCCCCACCTGTGGACTGAGTGCACGTGAATCTGAAGCTCTACGAGACGGTGGAGCCCACAAGATGGAAGGACCTTTGTCTCAGTGTTACCACATAGAGGGAATGCCAGCTGTCAACCCATTCGGTTATATGAGCCCAAGACATATATATTTTTATTATATGCAGCCACTGAGGTTTGTGAGTTTCTCTGCCACAGCAGCAGCATGAATCATGTGTGATCTTTTTCTTCCACTCATTCTGTGGTGGAGGTGCGGGGGAGCAATTCTGACACTTTGTCTAAGGCATATCATTCTTAGCTCCAAGACAGAAAATGAAAATGGAATTAGGGGCGTGTCAGATTGTCTGGAACCAGCCCTGGTGGTCTGGTGGTTAAGATTCAGTGCTCTCACCGTAGTGGCCTGGGTTTGTTTCCCGGTCAGGGAACCACACCACCCATCTGTCGGTTGTCACACTGTGGCAGCTGCATGTGGCTGTGATGCAGAAAGCTATGCCACCACTGTTTCAAATACCAGCAGGGTCACCCATGGTAGACAGGTTTCAGCAGAGCTTCCAGACTAAGACAGACTAGAAAGAAGGACCTAGCTGCCCACTTCTGAAAAAATTGGCCATGAAAACCCTAGGAACAGCAGCAGAACATTGTCTGATGCAGCGCCGGGAGGTCAGAGGATGGGGCAAAAAGACGGGGCAGGGTTCTGTTCTGCTGTACGCAGGGTCGCTAAGAGTCAGAATCAACTCGATGGCACTAACAACAACAGATTGTCTGTGTTCAGGTCCCAGGAGACAAGTTAGTTAGAGGACAAGGCTAAACGGTGACAAGGTATGCTGGCAACTAAGATTGAGGGAGAAAGCCATGAGCTTCAAGGAAAGGAACTTGCTGGGGTGTGGGACAAAAAGAGAACAAAAGAGGTTGTCTAAGAGAGAAGCTGAAAACTTGCACCATGATTAATCCAACAGATTTTAGATTCCAGTTCTTAGGGGGAGGGTTCCAAACTCAAAGTAACAGAGTAAAAGCAAGGCTTCAGGACACAGCTAGGAGAGAGTGAGCATTCTGAGTTTGGATGGGGGTGTCCCCAAGCCTTTCCTGTTGAGTCCAGCCATAGAACATAGAAGAGCAGGAGGCTGGGCTGGTGGGACACCCAACCTAATGGCCAGCTGGGATAGAGAATCCCAGAGACCCAGAGGGTATGGAGGAACTCCAGGTAACTGAGAGCCCTGATCAAAAAAGCCCCGGCAGATATGGCTGATCTTTTCGTGATGGTATTTAGGGTTCTGTCATCTGATAATGCCACGGAAACACTAGGCGCTGGCTTCAGCCCTTGGGAACGGTAAGTAGAAAGCGATTTCTACACGCATCTGGAGCGAGAGCCACAGGCATGAAGTTTGGCAGAACTTTTTTGGCCTCTAGAAAGGGAAGGGTAGCCTTCTTCTGGGTACTTACTACAACTGCGTGGGATGGCCCTAGGACCCTGGGCAAGAACTGCCTTAGACTCTCTGCCATTTGGATGAATAGCTATCTGAGCCAGCTCCAGAATACCAAGAATTCTATAGCTTCAGCTATGCACCAGGAGCAAAGTAAAACTAAACTGAAAACCGATCTGTCTACTTACCTTCCCTGTGTCCACAGTAAAGCTGTATGGCTGGAACCTCACAGAACTAAAGCCCTGAAGGCTGAAGTGAGCATCACTCTGTAACATTCCCTATTCCGCTGTTTACATACGCATAAATGTGTATTTGCAGCAGACTCTGCTGTAGATTTGGGAAAATGAAGAATAGTTATCACAGAAGTGTGAACAACTAAAACTGGACTTTTCCGCTTGGACTTCAATCTTCTGCTATCTTGCCCAACTTCTTTCCTTTTTCTTACTCAGTGTCAGCCCGCTAATAATTTATAATTTTATTATGCAAACTAGTCAGCTCCTACTTCTCAATTCTCTGCCCTCGCTACGTAGTTGTGCATATTCAAAGCCTCATCTTCCACGTGCCAGCCTGCTGCACTTAGGGCTGTCTGTCCTGGACATCATTCTCCGAGCCCCAACCAGCTTCTGCAAAAAGAAAGCAGTAATGTAGCCC
The DNA here is from genome assembly GCF_057802395.1 of Ceratotherium simum simum. Lineage (NCBI taxonomy): Eukaryota > Metazoa > Chordata > Mammalia > Perissodactyla > Rhinocerotidae > Ceratotherium > Ceratotherium simum. The sequence continues at coordinate 36,766,031 of NC_141919.1, forward strand.
ATCCTTTCCCACTAAGGTTGCCAGATTTAGCAAATAAAAATACAGGATGCCCAGTTAAACCTGAATTTCTAATAACTATACTTCAAATATTAACTGACCTTTTAGTATGAGTACGTCTCAGATATTGCGTGGAATATACTTATACTAAAGATTGATTTGTTGTTTATCCGAAATTCAAATTTAACTGGGCATCCTGTATTTTATCTGGCAACCCTATTTCCCCACTGACGTGAATTAAGCTAGCTTCCTTCAAAGGTGGAACTAGTTCTATTCATTTTGGGTTGAAATGCTTTTTTGTTCTTTTATTAAATTTAGCACCTAGAACATTGCTTGGCATACAGTAGGTGTTCAATAAATGTTTGTGAACGAATGACTGAATAACTCCCCTTTACTCCTAGAGGCCGTTGAGAAATGGGTAAGCAATTTGTCTGTTCAGTGCTGGGCACTGGGGCAGAGGTTAGTGGGAGGGAAATACAGAGCTGGCTACCTCTCCCAATCTGTTTTCTAAAATTTATAGTTTAGGATTAAGCCATTGTCATATTATAAATGATTTTATTACCTGATGGCAAAATTGTTAGCATGGAGAGGAACTGGTTTAAGAAAAGACTTGGAATAAATTTAAATTTTGACTACTTAGGATTTTTTTTGTAGTATTTTAAAATATCTTTTTTGTTAAGATAAATACATTAGATAAGTCTTTGTCTTAATTTAGAATATGATTTATAGCTTTGTCAGGACTATTAAATTCTAAATTTTTTGTGTGTGTGCATGAGGAAGATTAGCCCTGAGCTAACATCTATTGCCAATCCTCCTTTTTTTTGCTGAGGAAGATTGGCCCTGGGCTCACATCCGTGCCATCTTTCTCTACTTTATATGGGACGCCGTCACAGCATGGCTTGATGATCGGTGCATAGGTCGGCGCCCAGGATCCAAACCTGTGAACCCCGGGCCACTGAAGCAGAGCGCGTGAACTTAACCACTACGCCACCAAGCTGGTCCCTAAATTCTAAATTTTGATCCAGATTTTCTTACTTCTCTTTGTTGTCGGTTAACTCCCAGATGACAGGTATTCAATTAATGTTGGAAGAAAGAACAAAGGAAGGAGGGAAGGGAGGGAGGGAAGGGGACAGAGCCAAGAAGGAGATGCAGTAATTAACACAGAAAAAAGAAGAGAAAAATTAAATGCTTTAAAAAAAAAGATTTCTGAATAAACAAGTCCAAAAAACCATCAAAAGGGAATTCTCTTCTTCCAATGAACATAAAAATTCAGGAATTCAGTTCAGGAAAATTCACTCTAACTCATCAAACAGTTTTTGAGCACCTGCTAAAAGTCACTGTGCTGAGCAGTGTTACATAGGTGAAGAGAAAGTATTTTCCTCCAAAAAATTTACCACGTAGTGTTTTTAGGGGTGAGGGAAGGGGAGGAATGTAGTAATTAATAGGCTTAATTCAAGGTAAAGTAGGGGCTGGCCTGGTGGCGTAGGGTTGAGTTCGCACATTTTGCTTTGGTGGCCCAGAGTTCACTGGTTCGGATCCTGGGCGCGGACCTGCTCACCACTCATCAAGCCATGCTGAGCCAACGTCCCACATAAAAGAACTAGAAGGACCTACAACTAGGATGTACAACTATGTACTGGGGCTTTGGGGAGAAAAAGAAAAAGAAAGGAAGATTGGCAACAGATGTTAGCTCGGGGCCAATCTTCCTCAGAAAAAAAAAAAGATAAAGTAAAATGTGTCTTAAGAAAGAGACAAAAAGACAGAATGAAGGGGATTGTATGCCACTGGAGCTATCAGGAGAGGATGCACCATCCCGGTGAATGCTGGGTGGCATCCAAAGGGAAGGTACTCGAAGTGAAGAGCACAGTCTGAGCACAGACACAGAGGCAGGACATCCAAGGTCTATTTGGATTATAGATAGGTATCATAGTGATAATCCTACAAACTTTTATATCCCAAAGACTGATATTAGCAGTTTGAGTATGAAGCCAGATTAAAAGACAAATAAATTCAGCTATCTCAGAGTCTTTTTTTCTTCTTTCTTGAGGAAGATTAGCCCTGAACTAACATCTGTGCCAATCTTCCTCTACTTTGTATGTGAGTCGCTGCCTCAGCATGGCTGCCATCCAGTAGTGTAGGTCCACGCCCGGGAACCGAACCCAGGCCACTGAAGCAGTGCACGCGGAACTTAACCACTAGACCACGGGGCCAGCCCCTCAGAGTCCTTTTCTGAAGGAAGCAGGCTTGGATTAGATACATGCATATGTGTATACACACACACACACACACACACATCCACAGATATACAACATCTTTTATTTATTTATTTATTTATTTTTTTATAATATATAGTTTTTTTTTTTTTTTTTAAAGATTTTATTTATTTTATTTTTCCCCCCAAAGCCCCAGTGGATAGTTGTATGTCGTAGCTGCACATCCCTCTAGTTGCTGTATGCGGGACTCGGCCTCAGGATGAACGGAGAAGTGGTGCCTCGATGCGCACCCGGGATCCAAACCCGGGCCACCAGCATCGCAGGGCGCACACTTAACCACCAAGCCACAGGGCCGGCCCTACAACATCTTTTAAAAGTTTCTTTCCTCATTGTCAAAAACTGCCTGGCTTGACAGCACTGTACTATCTTCATGCCACTTGTATCTGTGAGCTCCGTTATAGCAGTGGAAGTTTGAATCACACAGGAACTCTGTAGTTGGGTTCTGGGAACATCTTCCATGTGCTTTTTGTTAAATAATATGTCAGAATATCAAGAGAACTGAGTTATAATGCTCAGTGCTGGAATGCCTAATCTTTAGCTACATATGCCTCCCAGCTACAATTTCATGTTTTTTTGAAAGACTAATCCAGGCATTACATTATTGTCAGTGCCTCCCAAAATATTCCTTGCCAATTATTCTGCTTGTTTTCAAAGGTTCTCTTAGTACAGGTATTTCCTGTTTTATTTCAAAATTAATGATAAATGATAGGCTTTTGAAGGTTTAGAGAATGAATTGCGGTCCAAGAAACGTTTTTTTATTATTGGATGGGCATTGCCTAAACTGTTCCAACAGTTTTCCTTCTCTCAAGTTGAAAAGATAATTATTTTTTTCCATAGTCATACATTCTTGAGGACTTAAAGAATATATATTTTGAGAAGTTCGTTTGCAGAATATATTTTCAAAATGAAAACATCACGATACTCTTTCACAATGAGTAAAAGTTTCACTTTTACATTTATTCAGTTCTGAAGCATTGTCTCTATAATAGCAAACATCCTCGTACTTAATCATTTTAATATGGGTTATTGCTTTTTTCTTTTTAATTGCACAAAGACTTAAGAGAGGAGAAACGTTTTTGAATGAACAAGTACCCATTTTAGGAAGAATCAGTTTTTTTCAACATCAACATTGCTAGTGATGGGATGTTCTGTAGAACATCGGTTTTCTTTTATTTCCTTCTTTAAGGAAATGATAGTATTTCAAGAAGTCATAAGATCAATTAAACAGTCCAGTTTCCCATGTTAAAGGCTACCAGTGCAAGAACTGAATGGCAAAGAATATTCTTTGGACTTATCATTATGAAAAAACAAATGCAATTCAAATGCAAACATTACAGTTTTATTCTTTGCCTGGATAAACCAGAAGGAAGACTTTTTCCTTTGTATCCTAAGGATATTCTACCTGATCCCGAAAATAGTGCCTGGAACTCTCTGTCTCCCAAAGTTCTCTGCCTGGCTGGGGCCTCCTCTGACTCAGTACAATATGCTCACAGTCAGGATGCTCTTTCTGGCCGTGACTGAATGTGTCTGGCACCACTCGCAATTCCTGCAAACCTGGGCAGAGAACCAAAGAATCACACCTGGCCCTCTGGTCCTGTCCAAGGACGATGAAAGCAGGGCACGCTGAACTTGGACTGCAAACACACCCAAGGCTGCCTGGCCCTCCGCACGCCTTTGTTCTGGTCCTGGAAGATCAGAGACCGAAGGTCACACCCAAACCTGTTGGAGACCCTCTTTTTTCTTCTCAGCCACTGCTACTGCCTCTGAAATTCAGAAGCTAACCTTATGTTCATAGCACTTTTTTATACCACCAGTTCTATATTAGAACTGAAAAAAAAGGTTGTGTGTGTGCATATCCATACACACACTTATATTTATACACATATATGTATATTCTAAAAATAAACAAAAAATTGTGTTCTTTTCAGAATTTCATTGTGATACTGCACTCCTTTGGGTAACAATTAGATATTTTAATACGTTGGTGCTACTGATGTCTTTACACTTATTGAAGTTATTGAATTGCTTGTCACAACCACCTGGGGGACTGGCAGTTAGGTTTATATGCTGAGAAGTAGGAGGAAAAGTAGTAATGATGAAAAAGACATTTGAGTGCTACTCTTGCCTCTGGCTGGTTTACTTTGGACATCATAAACCCTTTTTTTCAGGATCTAATATTTGGGAGTATGCTTGAGAAAACAGAGCTTCAGGAAAAGCTAAGAATGACCTCTCTTTGGCTGACTCGTTCCGACTTTAAAGTAATACGTCTTTACAGAACATGCTGAGAGTTCAAAGTCTGCTTTTGTTTTTCCCATATTTCCTATTATAGAAGAAAAACAACACCGTAACCCATGCATTTGTTTAATTCCTACTTTTATTTCAATGGGGTAAGCATTGTATCCTTTTGTCATAGAAGAAAGCATGATAGATAGCATCGTTCCTTTCTTATAGCCCCACCAGCTGCAGAATTGGAGTTAAAGTTCTTATCAGATAGGCCGTCTCCACTAGCCTGGTTCTAAGGAACACGAGAATATTCTGTGGTGGCAGGACCATGTCACAGAAAGAACACAGGCTTGGATTCGAAACCTGGACAAGATATTTTACCTTTTTTTTTTTTTTTTGAGGAAGATTTGCCCTGAGCTAACATCTGTTGCCAATCTTTCTCTTTTTTTTGCTTGAGGAAGATTAGCCTTGAGCTAACATCTGTGCCAGTCTTCCTCTATTTTATATGTGGGACATCACCACAGCGTGGCTGGGGAGTGGAGTAGGTCCGTGCCCGGGGTTCCAAACCTGCGAACTGGGGCCACCGGAGTGGAGCCTGTGGAACTTGAACCACTTGGCCATGGGGCCGCGCTCTATTTAACTTTAAGTTTCCCCTAGTAAAATGGTGATGATGCCTGCCTTATGGTGTCTTCATTATGATGAAATAAAATTACAACTGTGAAACTACTCCCATTGTACATGCCACATAGTAGGCACTCTGGGCCTATCCTCAGGTTCATTGGTGTAATTAGCAAATTGGTCTTCTCTGTTCTCAGGCCATTTTCAAAGTGCAAATTTTGCTTTGTCCAATTTCCTCCTCCAGCTCCTACTGCTAAATGACCTCAGGTCTACATGGTCAGGGCTTCCTTGCTACTTTCCAGATCTCCAATCTTTGAACCTGATAAATTTTCAAAATTCTGCTTTCCGTTTTACGTCATGCAACTCGCAACCTTGGTCCCACAAGGCTTCATGGGGCTACTTTCCCGTTTTCCTCACCACTTCTCTCTTGCTACAGCAGGAAGACCAAACAGCTCCCCGGATCAGGGTACCTGCTCAGTGTCTTCTGTACCAGTTCTCCAACTGGCTGAACACCAGGAACCCCTGGGAAGCTGTTTACACACCAGATATACACTGATTCTGATCAGTAGCACACAGGAAGTGTGTGTGGTGATCTGTCACAGGTGTAGATGAACTAAATCACCACCACTCAAAGATACAAGGAGTACTCATTTTTCCTTTATTTCACTTTGTAAGTCTTCTGAGGACCCCGTTTTCTTCCAATTTACTCTAAGTCACGTAATCTCAGTCCTCTTATTCTGCTGACTAACCCCGTTGGCTTTTCCCTAGAGCCTCCAGTTTGCCAAATCATACTGTTCTCAAAAAACTTTCTCTATCCCTCCTGCTCCTCTCTCTTCCACCTCTTCTCTAAACTTGAAGGAACTATTGATTCTCATCCCTGCTGGATGTTCTCCAGTCTTCCCTCCTTACCATTAGGGCCCTTTGGATTCTTGTCTCTGAACTATCCTCAGTGCCATCACATTCTTTCCCTGCCTGGGCAGTCCTGCTGGCCTTGGTTGCTAGAGTAATGTCTTCTCCTGGTTCACCTCCAACTGCATTCAAAACCTAGTGGGAGCTGGTTGCGTGCCTGGGCTCCATCCCGGCCTGACCCTTCCCAATCTTGGCAGGACTTGCCCCCAGGGTGTGGAGACAGAGGGCTCTGCTGTTGCCATCTCCACTGCTACCAGCTGAGGGAAGCCTGCCAGAGTTGCCATAGAATCGGACTGCTAAGTTCCAGGCTGTGGAAGCACTCTGGCCTCTGGACCAAGCTGGAGCCAGCCCATCCGCAAGGGTGCTTCCCCAGGACATGGGGCTAGGGGAAAGGCTTTCAGCTGCAACCTGCAGGGCTGTCAGTGCTCGAGGGAGATGCATAGGAATGTGGGGGTCAGGGAGGAAAGGCTGGCACGGGGATTATTGCCACTTTTCTATGACTAGATTGTCACCTCCATGAGAATGCCTCCACACTTCCAGCCCTATCTTCTCACCAAACTAAAGCTGGCATCTTTACTGCCCGTCAGACACCCCACCTTCACCCCTTACCCCGTCCCCGATGTCTTGCTTTAAAACAAAACTCATCATCTCTTCTCCAAAACCTCTCCCCTACTCCACACTTCCTTATGTTAGTGATTCTATCTTATTCCTTTCCATCCAGGCTTCAAAATATGGACTCGTATTGGCTTTCTCTTCTCCTCCCTATACACCAGTCTGTGACCAATTCTTTTTAGTGTCTCCTTTGAAATGTCTCTTTTCCTTTGCATTGATTTTATGGGTAGTAAGCCACAAGAAATCATTAATATTAATAATAATTAATATTAATAATAACTAATTAATAACTAGTTAATAGTAATATTAATATATATAATACCTACCTACCTACATATATATTATATCATTATACAAAGATATTTAAAAATACTACTTACTGAAGTCAATACTCTACCCAAAAACTTCAATGAATTCTCATTGCTTCAAAAAACTAAAATCAAACCTCTTGATTTCTTTGATTTCACCTTCAAAACTCCTCACAATTCAGTCCTTCCTTGATCACGTCTCCATTATCCTCCCACTGTTTCTTGGAAGAAATTGTTGCTTCCACCAATCAAATCTCTTCATTTTCCATTTATTCAACAAATGTTGACTGAGCTCTTCAGATGGTGCATTCTGTGGGCACCACTCACTAGACACTCCGTAAACATATCAGCTTCCTGACTTTGTTCAAATCCATCCCCTCGCCTGACTTGCCTTGCCCACCTCATTTTCATCTCGGGCTTAGGTCAAGCCTCATGTCCTTTTCGAAAGCGTGTGCGGGCAGCTCCAGGTCTCTGGCTTCCCCCATCCTCCTTGACCCTTATTTTCTCCTATATCTGGGTTACTCCTTGGTACCCACCCTCTATTCTCCTTTATTTTGCACTCTTGTTTAAGTAGACGTTATATCAATGTCTTTGTTTACTTATACCTCTCTCTAACAAGATAAGAAGCTCCTTCAGGTCAATAGTTCTCAAATTTTGGTCCCTCATCAGCAGCCTCAGTATTACTTGGGAGCTTGTTAGAAATGCAAATACTCAGGCCCCATCCCAGACCCAATGAGTCAAAATTCTGGGCGTGGGGCCCAGGAGGCTGTGTTTTAACAAGACTTTCAGGGGAATGTGGTGCTCCCTGAAGTTTGAGAACCCCAACTCCAGGTCATGAGTTTGAGGACAAGGAAGGCTTGGTCTGCCGGTTTATTCCCCAAGTATACTGCAAGATATGTGGGACCCGTCTCTTTCTGACAGTGTTTTCGAAAGCCTTTGGGAAACTCTAAACCTTCATTGCATACATATGTAATGTTTTATTTTACCGTTATCTTTTCAAAAATTACTGGAATCAACTTAAAAGGATGATAAAATTGAAAATAGGAACAAAGGAAAGGAGGAGGAGGCAAATATGCTAACCACAAGAGTTGCTATTGTTCTCACAGTATCTCTGAGCTTGCTGGAAGCAAGGAAAGAAAGGGAAATATGTCTTTCTTGTTCTGTTTCTACCAGAGGAGGTCAAAATTCTATTTCTATAACTATATTAAAAAAATTTCTCATGTGGAACCATCTAGAGGGGCCACTTAGACAGTTAAAAGATAAAATCCAAAGGTTTTATAACATATGCAACAATGGTTTTCACCTGACTGGTTTATGTTTATTATCACCATTATACAACTGTGCCAATGCTTAGCTTGCAAGAAAGAGGAGCTATAACTAAACCTGTGACAAGGACTCACTCTGCCACTTCTCATAATCTGGTGGCTGGAAGGGAGGAGTTAATATTCCCCAGCAAGCCAACCACCAAGAAAATTGTGTGGAGTGTTGTCTTGGAGTGTGATCCGTTCTAAGTGGGCACTGTTGGATACAGGAAGGGTGTGAGATGAGGAGGCCATTATCCACAGGAAAGAGTAAACATTTGAAGGAGGGCGGCCCTGTGAGAGGTCCCAGGCCCTGTCTGACTGGCCTCAAGGTCACTGAACCTGAACAAGGTGAGTTTGGACGGGAGCACGGGTTCCGCATCCAATAGAGGACTAAGGCCAAATGCAGAGAGACTGTAACCAGGGAGCATCTCGGAGATTAGACAAATCTCTCCCCAGTGCTATCTCCCATGAAGAACAGTTTATGAGAAGACTGTGGGGATGGTGTGCTTTTATTTGGTGCTTGTTAATAAGGACATAATAAGGGTTTTCTGAGATTAGAAATTTAAACCAACACCATTGCATAAATTCATGACTGATTTTAGATAGTAATGGGACGTAAATAAATTTATCTTCATTAAGTCCCTGTTAATTTGGGGTGTGGCTCTCTGTGTCCACAGTCTGGATCCTGTTCTCTCCAATTTGACAACCTTATAATACGTGGAAGCCAGGTAGGGGAAGAAGGGAGCTTAGTTCCTAAGCATTGAACAACTCTTGACTATAGAGTGCTTCTGTCTAAGTAATCTTGCACAAATAATCTTCCTGAAGACAGCACTACAATGAGTCTCCAAATATTTGATAGAATAAATAGGTGATGAAGAAGAAAGATCACAAAACTTAGATCGGGAATCCAGACTCTGTCGTTTACCACCTGTGTGATCTCATCAGATGAGATAATGCATAAAAGATCTGTGAGAACGGAAAGTCCTATGTACTTTGGTTGGTATTTCTTATACATGGTCGGGGAAACTGATTTTTTTTTTTTAGATTTCAAATACAATTCAGACTAAATTAAGAGAAAAGGGCTACTTTGGGGGAATTGTACATACATTTCCTGGTGTGTGCCACACATACCCAAAGTATTGTTCAACCCTGAACCCCAACTTACACGGTATTGCCTACTGAGTGCCTGTTGCTTACCAAGTGCTGTGCTAGGTTAACAACCATTTCACAAATGGCTACAGTGTCACCAAGATGTAAATACTTTATCCAAACTCACAGAAAGCCTAGATCTTTTTAGACAGAGTTTCCACTAGAAGAGATGATAGAAAATAATATTAATAACAACAACGATAATAATAACAATAATAATAGCAATAGCAGCTGACTGAAATCCCAGCACTTTGGCAAACATTTTACCTACACTATCTTGTTTCATCATCACGACTCTGTGAGATGAGTATTAGGCACCAGTTTTAAAGTTGACAAGACTGAGGTTCAGAGTCTTGAAGGGATGTGCCCAAGAAGATTCAGCTGGGACTGAAATCCATCTTTCCTCGGGACCTTGGTTTTCACACTATGTTCTACTGCCTCCCAGAGTAGAGCAGGGATAGGAACCACCATGTTTCTTATTTCCAAATCAATGAATTCATCAACATCAAATTTCTGAAAAAAGTCCTCACTAAAATTTAAGTCTGTGTCAAAATTTAAGTACTAACAAGATAGCAATCTATGCAGTGTTCTCCTAGAAGTTTCTAGAGTGGCTTAGGTTTATATTATATTTAAATGGAATCTAAAATGTCCCATGATCTATAGAAAAAAAAAAAAAGAGACACTAACTGCATTATTTCCTCAAAACTAGTATTATTTTCTCTAATATAAAAAATTGTTTCAATTGATCATTCCTCTTTCTGGTCCTTCTCTTACTTTCTTTGGGATACTAGATTCATCTTCATATAAAATGATCCAGGTGAGGAAAGGGAATCCTTTTTCTTTCTGGAGTGTAGTTGGCCTGATTCTGTGAATAGAATTCTATAAAGGATTAAGTATATTTATTCCCCCAAATTGTGCTTGTTAGTTCCTACCTCCCAACAAGACTATATAATTTGCCAGCCCAATGCAAATGAAAACTAGGGCACCTTGTTCAAAAATTAAGAATTTCAAGATAGCAACAGCAGAGCATAAATGGGCATGCAAGACCCTTCTAAGTGGGGGTCCCTTTGTGACTGTGCAGGTCACAAGCTCGTGAAGCGGCCCTGCCTCTCAGTACCTTGTAGCTCCAGGAACGTACCAGTAACAGACTTAGCTTGGATTAACCAAGGGATAAATATCCTTGTTGAGCACAGGGTTGGCCCTTTTGTGACTCCTGGCTAAGGAGTCCCAGAAAGGACACCCGAAGCTTTTGCTACCAGATTCACTGAAGGCATTTTGTGTCTGGGACAGGAGCTTGCACACGTCTGTAATTGCTACAAGTTATTTCCTTGTAAAAAGCCATTCAAGTGTTTTATTTAAGTCAATAATCATATAGAATATTTTCAAATGTGAAAGTCATAAGGTAAATATTGAATTTTGTTTTTGCCAGAGAAAGAGTATATTTGGCTTATGATCTGGTGGCTATCATTGAATAGTGGATTAACCTAGAATCAGACCCAGAAAGAGACTGAAGGGCCTGGGTAGGGCATGGAATAAAGCACCTGTCTGGAGGTTTGTCTCTGTGTCTGTGCTTCCTCCACACTGCCACAAACTAGAGAAGTAAGGAGAGAAATGGCAGAAGACTGAAAACCCAAGAATAGTACATGTCTTTTATGTAGAACTCTAGATATTTTTTAAAAAGATAAAAGTGTGCAATCTTTTAAAGGAGATTTTTCTGAAAAAAATAGTTTAACTAGTTAGAATAACTATATTTTAGAGGAAAATTTAAAAGATCCTCTTGTCTGCTAAAATTTTAATTACTGACAAATAAAGAATATTTAAAAATGTAAATCTTTGAATTACTTCTCCCTTCTCAGTTTCCATGTAGATTTTCAGTCGGGGCCCTTAAAATAGATAAATGGAAATTTTAAATGTAACTTAAACAAGCCATAAGTTGAAAATGCAAAAAGATAGCCACTTGAATGAACTCTGAAAAATAATAATCAATCTATCTAGTTTAAAGCTTTTAAATGAAGTGATCAGTTTTCTGTGGGTGGGTTCTAGGGTAGAAGTACAGAGAAAAATGCTATAAAACTGTCAACCAGAGGAACGATCCCTTCCTTTGCAATGAGTTTATACTGAGACTGATGGTCAAGTCCACTTGTTAAATGTCGTCTTGGAAAGCAGAAGGTGCCTTTGAAAGCGTGGAATACAGTCAATAAGATAAGCAGCGATCAAGTACTATGAGTTTTCAAATTTAGTGAAGGAGTTAGAAGAAATAAAGGGATACATTTTAGAAACAGGGAAAACTGAGGGAAGGATTAGCTGCATACAAAAGCATGCTGCTTAAGGAAAAGCTAAGCAATCACCTATAGAAAACACAAATTAGGGGAAAGGATAAGAAAAAAGTATTATATATCTTCAGGGGTAGATTGTATGTCTCTACAGATACCCAGTATAGAAATATTTGCTTGAAGTACTCAACAAAAATTGAGGCTTGGTCTTTAAATACAAAATGAATTAGATGATTCAGAAAGACAATTTCCTGGAATTACCATAAAATTGAGGTAGAAGTTGAATCTTGACTTAAATAGTAAAAATTATATGCCTTAGTCAGTGACTTCACTTTCTGTGGTTGGATATAATGTCTATCCTATGTATATTCATTCAACAAAACATTCACTGGGCATGTCCTAGGTGCTGGGCATGGGCTAGGCTCAGGATGTGAAGGTGAATGGAGGTGTAGGGGAGGAAAAATTTTTCCTCTACTCATCTTAGGTTCTCAGCAAAGGCTCCATAACAAAAGACAGATCAACAAGAGAAAAGTACATACATTTATTTAATGTAAGTTTTATGTGACACAGGAGCTCTCATAAGGAAATGAAGACCCAAAGAAGTGGCAAAACCTAAGTGCCTATGTATTAGGTTGAACAAAGAGAGGCAATTGTGGAAAAGTAACTAAAATATATGGGGAGACTAAAGGGAGATAAGGTCTGTTTGTACAGAGTTCTCTCCACCTCAACTCCCTATCTCTGGTGTTAAGAATGTCTCTTTCCTCCTGGAATAGGGAGGGCATCTTTCACATGGGAGTTTTATCTTCTGCTTTCAGGAAGAAAAGGGTAGGATGGAGTGCCTTTCTTGCACCTGCTGTTTTTCAACTTCCTGTAGCTCAAAATAATCCTGATGCCAAGGTGGCGATTTTGTTTTATTTTAATTTTTGTTTATTGCAGTAACATTGGTTTATAACATTGTATAAATTTCAGGTGTACATGATTATACTTCTATTTCTGCATAGATTAAATCATGTTCACCACTCAAATACCAGTTACAACCCATCACCACACACACGTGCTGAATTATCCCTTTCACCCTCTTCCCTCCCCCCTTCCCCTCTGGTAACCACCAATCCAATCTCTGTCTCTATGTGTTTGTTTATTGTTGTTATTATCTACTACTTAATGAAGGAAATCATATGGTATTTGACCTTCTCCCTCTGACTTATTTCACTTTGCATAATACCCTCAATGTCCATCCATGTTGTCACAAATGGCCGGATTTCATCGTTTCTTATGGCTGAGTAGTATTCCATTGTGTATATATACCACATCTTCTTTATCCATTCGTCCCTTGATGGGCACTTAGGTTGCTTCCAAGTCTTGGCTATTGTGAATAACGCTGCAATGAACACAGGGGTGCATGTATCTTTATGCAGCAGTGTTTTCAAGTTCTTTGAAGATTTTATTTATTTATTTTTTCCCCCCAAAGCCCCAGTAGATTGTTGTATGTCATAGCTGCACATCCTTCTAGTTGCTGTACGTGGGCCGTGGCCTCAGCATGGCCGGAGAAGTGGTGCGTCAGTGCCCGCCCGGGATCTGAAGCCGGGTCGCCAGCAGCGGAGCCTGCACACTTAACCACTAAGCCACGGGGCTGGCCCTCAAGTTCTTTGGATAAATACCCAGCAGTGGAATAGCTGGATCATATGGTAGTTCTATCCTTGATTTTTTGAGGAATCTCCATACTGTTTTCCATAGTGGCTGCAGTTTGCGCTCCCACCAGCAGTGTATGAGAGTTCCCTTCTCTCCACATCCTCTCCAACACATGTTGTTTCCTGTCTTGTTAATTATAGCCATTCTGACGGGCGTGAGGTGATATCTCATCATAGTTTTGATTTGCATTTCCCTGATAGTTAATGATTTTGAACATCTTTTCATGTGTCTGTTGGCCATCTGTATATCTTCTTTGGAGAAATGTCTGTTCAGGTCTTTTGCCCATTTTTTAATTGGATTGGTAGGTTTTTGTTGTTGAGATGCATGAGTTCTTTATATATTTTGGAGATTAAGCCCTTATCAGACGTATGGTTTGCAAATATCTTCTCCCAATTGTTAGGTTGTCTTTTCATTTTGTTGATGGTTTCCTTTGCTGTGCAGAAGCTTTTTAGTTTGATGTAGTCCCATTTGTTTATTTTTTTCTATTGTTTCTCTTGCCTGGTCAGACATGGTGCTTGAAAATATGTTGCTAAGACCCATGTCGAAGAGCATACTGCCTATGTTTTCTTCTAGAAGTTTCATAGTTTCAGGTCTTACATTCAAGTCTTTAACCCATTTTGAGTTAATTTTTGTGTATGGTGTAAGGTAAGGGTCTACTTTCATTTTTTTGCACTTAGCTATCCAGTTTTCCCAACACCATTTGTTGAAGAGATTTTCTTTTCTCCATTGTATGTTCTTGGCTCCTTTGTCGAAGATTAGCTGTCCATAGATGTGTGGGTTTATTTCTGGGCTTTGATTCTATTCCATTGATCTGTGTGTCTGTTTTTGTGCTAGTACCATGCTGTTTTGGTTACTGTACCTTTGTAGTATATTTTGAAATCAGGGAGTGTGATACCTCCAGCTTTGTTCTTTTTTCTCAGGATTCCTTTACCTATTCGGGGTCTTTTGTGTTCCATATAAATTTTAGGATTCTTTGTTCTATTTCTGTGAAAAGTGTTGTTAGAACTTTGATAGGGATTGCATTGAATCTATAGATGGCTTTAGGAAGTATGGACATCTTAACTATGTTAATTCTTCCAATCCAAGGGCATGGAATATCTTTCCATTTCTTTGTGTCTTCTTCAATTTCTTTCAGCAATGTTTTATAGTTTTTGCTGTACAGATCTTTCACCTCTTTGGTTAAGTTTATTCCTAGCTATTTTATTCTTTTTGTTGCAATTGTAAATGGGGTTGTATTCTTAATTTCTCTTTCTGCTGCTTCGTTGTTAGTGTATAGAAATGCAACTGATTTTTGTATGTTGATTTTGTATCGGGCAACTTTACCGTATTCGTTTATTACTTCTAAAAGTTTTCTGGTGGATTCTTTAGGGTTTTCTATATATAAAATCATGTCATCTGCAAATAGTGACAGTTTCACTTCTTCCTTTCCAATTTGGATCCCTTTTTTTTCTTTTTCTTGCCTGATTGCTCTGGCTAGGACTTCCAGTACTATGTTAAGTAGGAGCGGTGACAGTGGGCATCCTTGTCTGGTTCCTGTTCTTAGAGGGATAGCTTTCAGTTTTTCACCATTGAGGATGATATTAGCTGTGGGTTTGTCATATATGGCCTTTATTATGTTGAGGTACTTTCCTTCTCTACCCATTTTATTCAGAGTTTTTATCATAAATGGATGCTGTATCTTGTCAAATGCTTTCTCTGCATCTATTGAGATGATCATGTGATTTTTGTTCTTCATTTTATTAATGTGGTGTATTACGTTGATTGATTTGCGAATGTTAAACCATCCCTGCATCCCTGGAATAAATCCCACTTGATCATGGTGTATAATCTTTTTAACGTATTGTTGTATGCGATTTGCTAGTATTTTGTTGAGGATTTTTGCATCGATGTTCATCAGTGATATTGGCCTGTAATTTTCTTTTTTTGTGTTGTCGTTGTCTAGTTTTAGTATCAGGGTAATGTCGGCTTCACAGAATGAGTTAGGGAGCTTCCCCCCCTCCTCAATTTTTTGGAAGAGTTTTAGAAGGATAGGTATTAAGTCTTCTTTGAATGTTTGGTAGAATTCAGCAGGGAAGCCACCTGGTCCTGGACTTTTATTTTTGGGGAGGTTTTTGATTACTGTTTCGATCTCCTTACTGGTGATTGGTCTATTCAAATTCTCTACTTCTTCTTGATCCAGTATTGGAAGGTTGTATGATTCTAAGAATTTATCCATTTCTTCCAGATTGTCGAATTGGTTGGCATATAGCTTTTCGTAGTAGTCTCCTATAATCTTTTGTATTTCTGAGGTGTCTGTTGTAACTTCTCCTCTTTCATTTCTGATTTTACTTATTTTTTCCTTCTCTCTTTTTTTCTTGGTGAGTCTAGCTAAATGTTTGTCAATTTTGTTTATCTTTTCAAAGAACCAGCTCTTGGTTTTATTAATTTTTTCTATTATTTTTTTAGTCTCTATTTCATTTATTTCTGCTCTGATTTTTATTATTTCCCTTCTTCTACTGATTTTGGGCTTTGTTTGTTCTTCTTTTTCCAGTTCCTTTAGGTGCATTGTTAGATTGTTTATTTGAGATTTTTCTTGTTTGTTGAGATAGGCCTGTATTACTATAAACTTCTCTCTGAGAACCGCTTTCGCTGTATCCCATAAATTCTGGCATGTCGTATTTTCATTTTCATTTGTCTCCAGCTATTTTTTGATTTCTTTGTTGACCCAGTCGTTGTTCAGTAGCATTTTGTTTAATCTCCACATATTTATGGCTTTTCTGACTTTCTTTGTATAGTTTATTTCCAGTTTCATACTGTTGTGGTCAGGAAAGATGCTTGGTATTATTTCAATCTTCTTAACTTTATGGAGACTTGTTTTGTGGCCTAATATGTGATCAATCCTGGAGAATGTTCCATGTGCATTTGAAAAGAATGTGTATTCCTTGGTTTTTGGATGGAACACTCTGTATATATCTACTAGGTCCATCTGTTCTAGTGTGTCATTTAAGGCCAATGTTTCCTTATTGATCTTCTGTTTAGATGATCTATCTGTTGGTGTAAGTGGAGTGTTCAAGCCCCCTACTATTATTGTGTTACTGTCTATTTCTCTATTTATGTCTGTTAATAATTGCTTTATATATTTAGGTGCACCTACATTGGGTGCGTAGATATTTACAAGTGTTATATCCTCTTGTTGGATTGTTCCCTTGATCATTACGTTATGCCCTTCTTTGTCTCTTTTTACAGTTTTTGTTTTAAAGTCTATTTTGTCTGATATGAGTACTGGTGGCGAATTTTGGGGTGGCATATTCTGCCGTGCTTCAAGGGGAAATGATATACAAAGATGAAATGAAAAGAGTATGGTAAGTGCAATAGAAAGGCATGCACATGAAACTGAAAGGGAACCCTTACCCAGAATAAGCTATGTGAATGCATGTGTGGAGGGATGCTATTTGGAAGACTTCAGTTATCTTCCCAAACAGAATGGTGTTGGGTGAGTAGAAGTTGGCCAGGCTGGCATTAGGGGTGGAGGTGGTGAGCAGAAGTAAAGTGCAAAGACACAGAGGTGAGAAACAGCATGTTGGTGGTGTGAGCTTGGAACCACAAGCAGTCTGCTGCGTTTGGAGCATAAATTTTAAGGCAGAGACTGATGGGATGTGGTCTTGGAGAGAAAGCAGGGCTTGATGGTGGCATGGAGGTATGGAAAGATTTTAAACACGGGAGAGTCCTGCTGGTATTTTCATGGGAAAGAGTCCATTTTGGCTGTGTTACTGAGGATGGGTTTGAGTAGGGCTCATTGGGAGCTGGTACCACAATGTAAGGAGAGATGGCAAGGGCCTAAAGGAGACAATGCCATCAGGAGGCAAAATTAGCAAGACTTAATAAAGGTTAGATGTGGGAGTTGGGGAGAGAGTGAGGAGAGGATAAAATGGAGCATGACTCCCAGGTTTCAGCTTAGGTGATTGGGTGTTTATGGTCCCACGAACTGAGTTAATGAATACAAAAAAAAAAAGGAGCATGTATGTCTTGGTCAGGGACTCCACAAGAAATAGGAATCACTCAGCTTGGGCAATATGAGGAGAATTTAGTAACCAAGTTGTTTACAAAGACGTGGGAAGAGTATTAAAAAACCATGAGGAATAAGGTATGTCCTCAGGGCTAATAATAGTGGGATGGGGAAGGAACACTGTGATCAACCCAAGACCTGGGGGGAAGGCTACTGGAACCTGGAGATAGACAGGGCAGTCTGACAACAACTGACACCTCAGTCAAGGAACAAGGGAGGCAGCCAGTCTGTTGCAGCCCTGCAGGGAGGTGAAGGAAGAGAACTAAACACTGTGACCTCATTCTGGGGGCTCCCTCTGATCTCCTGCTGGGATCTCTCATTGGCCAAGCTCAACCGGAAGTGGAAGCAGAGGAGAAGGAGGCCCACCAGTGTACACAGGTGGAGTTTGAGGTTTGTGAGGGATATCTGGAGGCTATAGAGCATAACGTTTAGGGAAAGAAGGGGCTCTGGAGGCAGAACTGCCTGTATTTGCCTCTGGGATTCACCACTTACTAGATGTGTGAAGTTGGACACATTTCTTAACTTCTCTGAGCTTCAGTTTCCTCATCCGTAAAATAGAGGATAATACTAGTACCCACCCCATAGAGTTGTTGCGGATTGTAAATGAGTTAGCACATGTAAAGCATTTAGAATGATGCCTGGCACATGGAAAGCCAAGCCAGCAGGTGAATATACGGATCCAAAGGTCAGAGAAGAAGGGAGATTAGATTCACATAGTTTTGAGAGAAGTTGTGATACTGAATGAGATCACCCAGGAAGAGTTCTGGAGTAATGTTGTCTAGCAGAAATGTAATGCAAGCCACATATGTAATTTAAAATTTTGAAATTAAAGAAAGAAGAAAAAAAAGAACCCATGACATTACAAAAAAACTAAAGAGGAACAGTTGAAATTTATTTATTTATTTTTTTTGTGAGGAAGATCAGCCCTGAGCTAACATCCATGCCAATCCTCCTCTTTTTGCTGAGGGAGACCGGCCCTGAGCTAACATCTATTGCCAATCCTCCTCCTTTTCTCTTTTTCCCTTTTTCTCCCCGAAGCCCCCGTAGATAGTTGTATGTCAGCTGCACATCCTTCTAGTTGCTGTATGTGGGATGCCGCCTCAGCATAGCCAGACAAGTGGTGCGTCTGTGCGCGCCCGGGATCCGAACCCGGGCCGCCAGTAGTAGAGCATACACACTTAACTGCTAGGCCATGGGGCCGGCCCCGAAATTAATTTTGGTAATACATTTAACCCAATACATACAAAATGTTGTCATTTCAATATGTATTCAATACAAAAAATTAATGAAATACTTTACTTTCTATTTTTGTACTAAGTCTTGTGTATTTTCCACTTACAGCACATCTCAGTTTGGACTAGCACATTTCAAAGGCTCAGGAGCCACATGTACCAGTGGTCGCTATATTGGATGGTGCTAGTCTAGAGTCAGAAAAGCAGGAAGAACAGGAGAGGTCTCTGAAAAACACTTATAATTAAGGCTCTGGGGCAGGACAAAGAAACTAGAATGAAAAAGGAACAGTTATAAGAATCACAAGAGTATGATGGTGCAGACATTCAGGGTCTAGAGAGTTTAAACTCTACGTAGTTTTAGAGAGTTTCAGATGCAACAGCCGGTTCTTTAAGAACAGGTCTATAAAATGCCCACTGAATTTGGCAAACTAAAGGTTGTTGGTGACCTTGGAAGATATTGTTTTTATAAGAAAAATGGTAGCCAGAGAATGGATAGGAATGAGTTGTACGGTTGTGCTGGAGGGAGGGCTGAGGTCGCGGGAAATTTTAAAAATTATTAGGGAGGAATAGCACACACACCACACAAACTCAGGCACTCATTCACTCACTCACTCACTGTCTCCCTATCGCTTCTTCTGGACATTGCCTCTAGTGCAGTGTCCTCTTTACCAGGTTCCTGACCTCTAGTCTTTAGTCTCATCCACCTCCTTTACACTTGTACCAGAAAGATCATATTAGGTCACAAATATTAATGCTGGAAATTATCTGTCTGTCAAACAAACATTTATGGGACCAACTTGTACGTTTGCTCTTTACTCATCGATGTACATGTCTCACTTTCCCTTTTCCATAAGCCTCTTATTTTCACTTTGAAATCTATGTGATTCTACAGATGAAGCACATGACCTAGACTATTCCATCTCCTTGACACATAGGTTGGTCCCTGTGTGACGTTTGACCTTACCCTGCCAGTTAGAATGAATCTGAAGTTCTGCTTGTAATGTTAGGATGAGGGTGCGCTCTCTCCCTCTAGATGATGTGGTATGCAGATATGAAACCTAGAATTGTTATAGCTATATTTGCTCCATGAGGAAATGTAGTCTGAGGATGAACACAGAGAGGAGAGCTAAGCCAAGAGAATCCCAGAGAAATGAAGCCAGAGCTCTAATGATAAGAAGAAACTGGTTCAAGCCATGCCTAGACTCTCTCTTGGGGAATTTTGTTAGAAGAACCAATAAATTACCTTTATTTTTTAATTCAGATTGAATTGCATTTTCTATTATTTGCAACCAAAAATATTTACTCCAAAGCTTGCAGTGTACCAGTGCTTGCACTAGAAGCTTGAGGTCATTTTACTAAAAACTCTTAAATGATTCTCTTTGCCGATAGTGATGTTGATAATTAGTATAATCACATACAGGACAAATCTAAACTCCTTTTTAAGAAGTTTCAAGGTCAGTAGTGCCCTCCATAATATGGCCTTGCCTACTTGTCCAGCTGCATCCTCCTGTGGCATTTTACCCTCTAATAACAATGAACTATTTGGAACTCTCCAAACATGCTCTGGAAGTTTTAAAATACGGCCACAAATTATTTGAAATTCTTCCAACTATGATGTGATATAGATGTCTTTTCTTGAATCTGAGTGGGCTTATGACTACATTGGCAGCCAAGAGATTATAGCAGAAGTGATGCTTAAGTGGTTTCCAAAACTAGGTCATAAGAGTTGTGCAGCTTACTCCAGGTTTTCTTAGAATGCTCACTCGCTGGATGCTTCCTCTTGGGTATTCCTTCTGGGAACCCAACCACCATATACTGTGGGACTCTCAAGCCACATGGAGAGGCCACATGTAGGTCCTCTTATCCGCAGTCCTAGTTGAGCCCAGCCTTAGAGTCATCCTGACTTGGCCACCAGAATGTGAGTGAAGAAACCTTCAGATGATTCCAATCCTCTGGCACTTGAGTCATTCACAGCCGTTTCTAGATTTCTGAAGTCTTCCCAGATGAGGCCCAAGACATTATGGAGCAGAGACAAGCTGTTCCTGCTCTGCCCTGTCTGAATTCCTATTTCACAGGTCCATGAACATAAGGAAATGGTTGCTATTTTACACTACTAAGTTTGGGGTCCTTTGTTACACACCAGTAGATAATTGAAACAGAATTTGGACTTTTGTGTGTGTGTGTGAGAAGATTAGTCCTGAGCTAACATCTGTGCAAATCTTCCTCTATTTTGTATATGGGTCGCCTCCTCAGCATGGCTGACAAGTGGTGTAGGTCCGCTCCCAGGATCCCAACCTGTGAACTTGGGCCTCTGAAGTGGAGTGTGCTGAACTTAACCACTATGCCATGGGGCCAGCCCTCAGAATATGGACTTTTAATTAAATTTGCATCTATGTGGCGAAACACTCTTCCCCTTGTTGCTCAAACAAATCCTTATCTTATCCTACCAGTCTAGAATAAAATTCTACCACCCCATTGAAGTCTTCCTTTAACACCTGAACACCCTTACCTTTTCTTTCTTCTGTGTTCTCATAACAGCATGCTTATAAATTATCTTGAGGAATTTTAATTCTTTGGGGACTGTTTCTGCACTGTAGTATAAACTCCTTGAAGGTAGGAGCTATGTCTTTTTGCTTTTCTATCATCAGGGTCTGATTATAGTGTCTAGCACATAGTAGGTGTCCACTAAGTGCAATAAAATGATGTTTTCTGGGAGAAGTGTTACAGAGTTCAACTACAGTACTGCCAAGAACTGTGAAGGGTCTGAGAAGTGTTATAGAGTTCACGGACACATTGTTAAGATCTGTGAAGTCTCTGAGATTTTACTGTAGATGTAACCTTATAAGTTAGCCTGCCACAATTTCATGGATGTTGGCAGAAGACATGAGACTCTTTGATCAGAGACAAAGAATATATTACTCATGACAATAGTGGTAGCTAAAGTGTCAGCATTTCTGCCCATTCCCCAAGCGTCATTCCCTACTAGGTGATGCAAATAGGGCCAGGTGATGCCTGAACATGCAGTGAGTTGCATTATAGGAAAGGAACTCCGAGCCTAGGGAAACGGAATCTTTTATAAAGGTCAGTCAACTTGCCTGCCCTGTGCCCTGGAGAGAGACATTATCTTAATTATACTGGACAGTAAACAAACCTGCCCTCTGCTCTGGAGGAAGACATTATGTCTTCCAAGCCTGTTTGCTCAAACATCCTTGATAAAATAGTCTGAAACAAAGGGAGTCATTCTGCCAGCAAGATGAACAGAACTGTGAGCGATCCATGGAGATCTGTCTTCCAAAAAACTCAAAAGTGAGTTCAGTTATCTTAGTTATTTTTCAGGTCATGAAAATCTTCAAAGAGGAAGTGATACTTAAGCCGGTTCTTGAAATATAAAAGTAGGCGTTCACCAGGCAGATGGTATTAGTAAGACATTTCATGAAGCGGGAGCAATTTGAGCAGAAGTGTGGAGCAATGAGGACTCTGGGAAACTGAAGATGGTTTGGCATGGATGCAGTATAGAGTATGAGGGAGGAAGGGGACTAGTGTGAGATAGTTGAAGAGGTAGGCCAGAGGCAGCTCACAGAAGGTCTTCTATGCCATGCTGATGCGTGTAGACTTTCTCCTGTAATCCACAGGGAGCCAGTGAAGGTTTTTAAGCAATTGAGGCATGCGATCAGATTTGTATTTTAAAGATTTTATTTATTTATTTTTCCCCCAAAGCCCCGGTAGATAGTTGTATGTCATAGTTGCACATCCATTCTAGTTGCTGTATGTGGGACGTGGCCTCAGCATGGCCGGAGAAGCGGTGCGTCGGTGCTCGCCCGGGATCAGAACCCGGGCCGCCAGCCGCGGAGCGCGCGCACTTAACTGCTAAGCCACGGGGCCAGCCCGAGATTTGTATTTTAGAAAGATCTATCTAGCTGAGACGGAAAAGGCATTCTAGGCAACAAGAACAGCATGAATAGAATGGAGATGTTCAAGTACCAGGTAAATTGAGGGAACTGTAGCCGATCTACAAACACGATGGTCAATGCAACACTCATCAAAGCAAATATTTGTTAAGAGTAACTTAACAGTTTTCAGTCAGCCACCAGCTGCCAATTGTTAAGCTGGGGCATAACCTGGGGAAGTCTAGGGCTGTGCCATGTTAAATTAGGCTAAGCTAATTTATGTCTGATAATCCACAATGAAAGAAGAGACTCAAGTTGGCAATTAGGTCTCATCTTAACTGCTTAGTTTGATTGTGATGGGCCACCTGGAATATGGTATTAAGAAGTATTTTCAGCCCAATTCTGGGCTCAGTAGGAGGAAAATATTTACTTAGTTTTGTTTGCTATAGGCAAAGCAATGGTGAGTAACAATACATCCACGGACAGTGGGTTAGGGTATAAGGTTTGGTCAAAGCTTATTATTGAGAAATAGAAACCTTCACCAGGGCCAGGACCTGGGGCAGGAGGAGTTGCATAACTAAGCAATGATTATGAGGATAAGTGAGATGGCAGGAGAGCACAAACAAGATGGAAATAGGGACAATTAGGGTTTTAAAGCCAAGCTCTTTACCTCAAATATGAGAGAAATAAGGCACCAGCTAGGCTGGGGATAGTGATGTTATCAGGTTATACCAAAAAGGTAAGTTATCAATCAAAGATTTTTTTTAAATGAGGCAACTTGGGTCATCTTGCTCCAGAACAAACAATCTGATCCTAGCACTTGATGGTAATAGAAACAAAAGTGACACAAGTCAAGGATATCATGATCAGCACCTAAGGATGCAGACAGTGGTCTTCTTTGATTCAAGGTTCTCCGTTTTTTCTCAGGAGTGAGCACTTGCATAATGTGGGTTTTCCGTATTGTCTGACAATATTAAATTCTGTTATGGAGGATAAGAAAAACAAATGGGATGGATGAAACTCATAAGGTATGTCAAGTGGCTTATAAGATGTAGATAAAATTAGGGCCAACCCCATGGCATAGTGGTTGAGTTTGGGGCTCTCTGCTTCAGTGGCCTGGGTTTGCTAGTTTGGATCCTGGGCACAGACCTCCACCACTCATCAGCCATGCTGTGGTGGTGACCCACATATAAAGTGGAGGAAGATTGGCATGGATGTTAGCTCAGGGCTAATCTTCCTCAAGCAAAACAAAAACAAACAACAAAGAAGATATAGATAAAATTAAATAGATGAGTTAAGTATAGACAGTAAGTTAGTTTAATATGTCTATAAGACATATTAAAGATACATAGAATAGTTGGAATATATAATAAAAAATATAGAACCAAAAGAGTGCTTATAGATAGATAGATAAAAGTATTTTATAGATAGAGAAAGGGAGAGAGAGAGAAGTACCAAGAGGCACAAAATATTCACAATTATATTAGATAAACATGAGGCACATAAAGCACTCAGCACATGGGCATTCAATATTGAAGCACTCAGTACTAAATTGCCACCCATTGGTGACATCACTCTTGATCTATGTTACTTGTGTCCAAAAAAGTTGCTCAGCAGGCTAGTTGGTATGCTATGTTCTTTTCCTTGTATCTCTGAAGCATGTAGTGGTTCTAGTCATGTTCCATCTTCTGAGCCCATTTGCTTAAACCTAATACTGGTCCTTCAAACTACACCATCAGTGGAGAAGGCTGATGTGGCAGAAAGACAAGTCACATGAACATCATAACCCAGGATGCAAATAGTGTGAACCTTCCATCTTTTCAAAACTTTAAATATGTCACTCTATCATCTTCTGGCTTGCATAGTACCTGATCAGAACTTGCAATTCTCATGTAATGTGTTTTTTTTTCTCTGACTGACTGCGAGATTTTCTCTTTATCTCTGGTTTTCAGCAGTTTGAATATGATGTGTGTGTGTGTGTGTGTGTGTGCGCGCACGCGCGCGTGGTGTTGTATTTATCCAGTTTGATGTTCTTGGAGCTTCTTGGATCTGTGGCTTGATGTATTTCATTAATTTTGGAAAATTCTCCATCATTACATCTTCAAATATTTCTTCTGTCCTGTTCTCTCTATCTTATCCTACTCAAATTCCAATTATGTGTATGTTACACAGTTTGATATTGACCTACAGCTCTTGGATGGTCTGTTCCATTTTTTTAAATATTTTTTTCCTCTTTGAATTTCAATTTTTGTAATTTCTATTCTCCTATCTTCAGGTTCACCGATTCTTTTCTTGGCTGTTTCAAATCTACTGAAGACTTTCAAATCAAGTCTGCCAAAGGAATTCTTCATCTCTTACTGTGTTTTTCATTTTTAGCATTTTGTTTGATTGTTTCTCACAGTTTCCATCTTTCTGTTGAAGTTTCCCATCTGTTTATGTATATTGCCTACTTTTCCACCAGAGCCTTTAACATATTAATTGCAGTTATTTTGAATTCTTTGTCTGATATTTGCAACATCTGGGTCATATCTGCATTTATTGACTGCTTTGTCTTTTATTTATTTATTTATTTTTAAAGATTTTATTTATTTATTTTTTCCCTCCAAAGCCCCAGTAGATAGTTGTATGTCATAGCTGCACATCCTTCTAGTTGCTGTATGTGGGACGCGGCCTCAGCATGGCCGGAGAAGCAGTGCATCCGTGCACACCCGGGATCCGAACCCAGGCCGCCAGCAGCAGAGCCCACGCACTTAACCGCTAAGCCACGGGGCCGGCCCCTGCTTTGTCTTTTAACAGAGTATTGTTTTTGCTTGCTTCTTTGTGGTAAGTTTTGATTAAAAGCTGAGCATCTTGAATAGGACAGTAGTATTCATGCCTGAAAGTGGACATGCCTCTTCTTTTGCTGGCCCTTTAGTGTGGAGTGTTGAGTTAGTTAATCAGGAGTTGAGCTGGGTTTGTGTTTTGTTGTTGCTATGGTTACCTTCAGTACATCTTCAGTATAGTTTCCAAATTCTTCTAGCTCATCTTGTGCTTAGGCTGGGGCTGCTTTGCTGGAGAGTTTTCCTCAAAGTCTCCTCCACCCTCAGCTTTAGGTCTTCCCTTTGTGCCCGTCCCTATTGCCCCGTAGACTGCTGTTACTTGTCCCTCAGAGCTTGCTAGTGTGCTAGTGAGGGATGGGGAATTGGGTTCTCTGGTTCAGTCTCAGTCTTAGAGGCGGTGTTCCTGGGCCATAGGGGTGGGGCCTTCTCAGCGTTCTTGTCTCTCCCCCTTTGGCGGGGGAGGTCTTAAAGGACCAGAGCATCAGAACATTTTCCTGCCTCTTTCCTAAGAGCAGAACTTTGATTGCTTTTTTGTTTATTCCCTTCCCCTAGCTGTATGGGTGCCCTGTGGGTGACAAGGTTTGTTACCCTTTGCCCTGTGGTTTAAGGCTTTTATTTCTTGAGGGAGAAAGGACTACGTTGGGCTTTGAGTCTTTCCAGCGTGTCTGCTGTTATCCTCTCTCAGGCCTGCACTTTCTCTGTCTCTCCTACGTCCAATCTTTCTTGTGGGCACAGAGTGAGATTAGAGAAAAGCCTGCAAGTGTGTGCAGATTCCCCTTGTGTCTGTGGCTCCTAGATTATATAATTTTGTACCAACCCACACTCAGCCTTTAGCAGCCCAACAAACATTTTTAGCTGTAGTCAAGTCTTCTTCCCAGCTCATATGGCATCTCATAGCTGCCCCAGGCAAGCAAGTGCTTGTGACCCATCTCTCCTTGGATGTACCTGTTTTGTGTTAGCTGTTTGCCCTGAAACCTCAGCTGTATAAAGCATTTAGGAAGTGATTTTGTAGATTACCCAGTTTTTTCTGTTGTAAAGATGGGAACAATGCTCTTTCCAGCTCTCTACATCCCAAGTGGAAATTCGCACCCTACCCTAAGTGTGTTAACCTACCCATCTCTTTCCCCTTGCTTATCATTGTGTATTTTAAATTGATTTAATAAAATATGAGGTTGGAGCATCTTTATTTGATCTGTGAGCCTCTTTGTTCCCTAACATCCATGAGAATTTGTCTGGTAAACTACTTCTAGGCTATCACTGCAGCAAGGTTATTTCCCACACAGCACCCATTAGCTTGACGTGGACAAGTCTCCTCCCTGTTGAAACTATGTCCTGAGAGCCTGAGTTCTGCACTGGGGCATTTTTACTCATGAGTTTACAGATGTATTGAAAGTAATACACTTTGTTATACTTTCACACATAAAATAATTTATCATTAAGACATTATGTAAAACACACACATATACAAACATATACAACAATGAATAACTTTTTTCAGTTATAATAAACTATACCTCTGTTCCTAGTTTTCTGGTCCCAGTTTCTTGAAATTAGAGACCTATAAAGGACAAGATTATTTTTGTCCAAGTCCTTCCTTAAATAGTGAGGACTCTGAGATCCAGATTTGTGGACAGTCATGTCTAAGGTCACAGAGCAGTTAAATCTGGGACCTGTCCTCTGGTCCCTGAGCCCCAGGATTTCAGGAGTTAGAAAAGATTTCTAAACCTAAGAAGTCAACCTTAATGGGAAAATGGCAAAAACATACAGTTGTCCTTTCATGAGTAAATGAGTTCACTTTTGTTTGTCTACAAGTTACAAGAAACTTGACCAATTTTATCTTTAGCATTGTTATCTCGTAAAACAAGAAGTTTAGAGTGGATGGATGGTTCCAGGTATAGCTGTTCAACAGTGTCAGGTTACTTATATATCTCAACTCTGCCGTCCTCATATGTTGGCTGTTTATCCTTGGGCTCATTGCCAATTGTTGCAAGATGGCTATTGCAGATCAAGACCCTACATCCCCACACAACCTCATTCAAGGCAGAAAGAGGGCTCCTTGCCTATCTCTTTCCACGACAGAGTAAAATTCTTCTTGGGAGTCCCCCCATCAAACTTTTTCTTACGTCTCAAACCTGAACAGATTTACAGGCCCATCATTAAACTAATCACCAGCAAAGCGGACTGGAGTTATTTTGCTTGGCTTAGAGCTAAATCTAAACTGTGTCTAGATCAATCATGCTCTAGTCCTTGGGACTGGCAAAAGTGCCCGTCTTCCTCATGCATGTTGCTTCTTTGGGGTTCTATGCTAAAGACAAAGGTGAGAATAGCCAGTGGGGATAGCCAACAGTGCCAGACTCAAGGATGTTCAATAAGTGGTACTCTGCTGCTTAAAAAATAACTACAATGAAATGAAGGAGGAATAATCAGGTTTGGAAAAAATAATACTTGTTCCACAAAATTTATGAAATATTTCTAGATATGCAGTTGGGGGTGATCTTTTACTATAGCATAGTCACACCTGGCTACACCTGGCTTCTTCATGTTGGATATCATGAGGAGAAAAAAAATCAAGTGATAATGGAGACAAGATTTACGGTATTGTGTGATTCCATTATCTAACATGCCTATCACTCTTTAAAAAAAGCCTGGGGAAAATTGGAAGAAGGTAAATTTAAGATGAAGGGACTGCTACTATTTTTAATATCAAGAGATCTTCACTTCTCAGATATTAGCTTAATAAAGATTGTCAAGGAAGATTTTCATTTATTCTATATGTGTTTACTCTCACAACTTCAAGCAAAGGTAAGACAAATAGAATTATTAAAACAGCTGTAGAGAAAGGAAAATAAAGATGCCACAGGCAAAGGTACCAAAATGGTGGAGGAATTTCTCCAATTCCCTACTCCTACCTTCTTTTCACATTGGGCTGCCTCTTTCCGGGACTTCAAACATAGGTGTGATAGTTACTTTTTGTGTTAACTTGATTGGATCACAGGATGCCCATATATCCAGTTAAACATTATTTCTGAGTGTGTCTATGAGGGTGTTTCTGGAAGAGATTAGCATTTGAATTGGCAGACTGAGTAAAGCTCTCCCCAGTGTAGGTGGGCATCTTCCAATCTGTTGAGGGCTTGAATAGAACAAAAAGGTGGAAGATGGAAGGATTCAATCTCTCTGCCTGATTGTCGACTGAAGCATAGATCTTCCCCTCCGCTGGGCACTCATAGTTCTCAGGCCTTCAGACTTGAACTTGAATCTACATCATCAGCTCTCTGGCTCTCAGGCCTTCGTACTGAACCACTGGCATTCTTGCGTCTCCAGCTTGCAGATGGCAGATTGTGGGACTTCTCAACCTCTATGGTTGAGTGAGCCAGTTCCTTATTATAAATCTCATTATAGAGATGGACTGATAAATAGAAATATAGAGAAATAGATAGATGTCCTATTTGTTCTGTTTCTCTGGAGAACCTTAATTAATACAATAGGTTATATTATATTCACATCTAGTTTTAATTTTGATCCCTTTATTTACACCTTGTGACCTTGAACACACATCCCTGGTCAGATTAGGAACTTCTCCCTCTATATTCCCATGAGCACTTCACTTAAACATCCATTAATGTCACTTTTAACACCAGGTGACACATATAATTATGAGACTCTATGTTTGCATCTCCATTATTAAGTTGATTTCTGAAGAAAAGGGACTTCCCTTATTCATCTTTTTATCCCCAGTGTCTAAAACAGTCATTAAGAAATTCAGTGAATGTTGGTAAACTGACCAATAAATAACATCTACTGTGCAGGTTGTTGTGAGTATCATGTAAGATTGTATATGTGACTAGGTATCCTAAACTGGAAAGTGCTTCTCAGATATTGGTTATTATTATTATTGGTTAGATTGGCTTTGGTGTAAGGGCCAAACTGGTAACATGACTTCCATTTATATCAATGGTTCTGTGACACAGTAATTATAGTAGTAACCACTCTTGTGCATTGGATGCTAACATAGCACAATGGCTGATACATAGTGTTTTTGACTATGGTTACCTGACGTATACAATCACTCTTTCTTATAGCAGATCTCTGGGCCTTGAGGTTTGTATTTCTTGGCTCTGATCTTCATATTCTGCCCAGATCTCGTCAGTTTTCTTCTCCCTTTAGGGTCTGAAGCCTGCTTTTCTTCTTCCAGATGCCACTGAGGACCTGCTCTACCAAGGACTGACCACCTGGAACATGAGGCTGCAGCTGTCTGGCTCCAATGATTACTCCTGCTTGGGACCTTTTCAGTTATGTCCTGTCCACTGGACCAGAAACTGTTGGGTGTTGGTGTAAATTAAGATTAAGCCAAGATGTTTTGGCAGAAATTGACAAGATGATCCTAAAATTCATATGGAATTGAAGGGACCCAGAGTAGCCAAAACAAGTTGGAAAATAAATAAAGTTGGAGGACTCACACTTCTCAATTTCAAAACTTACTAGAAGCTGCAGTAATTGAGACTGTGTGGTATTGGCATAAAGATAAACATATAGAGGGATGAAATAGAACTGAGAGTCCAGGGGCCGGCCCGGTGGCGCAAGCGGTTAGGTGCGCGCGCTCCGCTGCGGCGGCCCAGAGTTCGCTGGTTCGGATCCCGGGCGCGCACCGACGCACTGCTTGGCAAGCCATGCTGTGGCGGCGTCCCATATAAAGTGGAGGAAGATGGGCACAGATGTTAGCCCAGGGCCGTCTTCCTCAGCAAAAAAAAAAAAAAAAGAGGAGGATTGGCGGATGTTAGCTCAGGGCTGATCTCCTCACAAAAAAAAAAAAAAAGAACTGAGAGTCCAGAAAAAAACTCTTATATTTATGGTGAATTGACTTTTGATGAGGGTACCAAAAAAATTCAATGGGGAAAGAATAGTCTTTTCAGCAAATGGAACAGACAGCTGGATAGCCACATACAAAAGAATGAAATTGAACCCCTACCTCACAAATATACAAAAAATTAGTTCTAAGAGGATCAAAGACATAAATGTAAGAGCTCGAACTATAAAACTCTTAGAAGAAAACACAGGCATAAACCTTTGTGACCTTAGATTTAAGCAATCGTTTCTTAGATATGACACCAAAAGCACAAGTTGACAAGAGAGAAAAAATTCAAAAATTGAACTTCATCAAAATTAAAACCTCTTGTGCTTCAAAGGACACCATGAAAAAAGTGAAAAGACAAATCACAGAATGGGAGAGAACATTTATAAATCACATATCTGACAAAGGACTTGTATCCAGAATATATAAGAACTCTTACAACTCAACAATTAAGACACAAAAAACCTAATAAAAGAATGGGCAAAAGATGAGAATACACGTTTCTTTAAAGAAGATATACAAATGGCCAATACAGTTACAAAATGATACTCAACATCATTAGCCATTAGAGAAATGCAAATCAA
Source organism: Ceratotherium simum simum (assembly GCF_057802395.1). Classification (NCBI taxonomy): domain Eukaryota; kingdom Metazoa; phylum Chordata; class Mammalia; order Perissodactyla; family Rhinocerotidae; genus Ceratotherium; species Ceratotherium simum. The sequence goes on from NC_141919.1 coordinate 36,796,805, forward strand.
AACAGTGAAATACCATTTCACACCCACTAGTATGGCTATAATCAAAAGACAATAACGAATGTTGGTGAGGATGTGGAGAAATTGGAACACTCATATATTGCTGGTAGGTTTCTAAAATGGTGCAGCCCCTTTGGAAAACATTTTGGGAGTTCCTCAAAATGTTAAGCATAGATTTACCGTAAGACACAGCCATCCCACTCTTAGTTGTATACCCAAGAGAACTGAAAACTAAGTCCATACAAAAACTTGCACATGAATGTTCGTGACAGCATTATTCGTAATAGCTCAAAAATGGAAACAACCCCAGTGTGCATCAACTAATGAATGGATAAACAAAATGTAAATCCATAAAATGAAATATTATTCAGTAATAAAAAGGAATGAAGTTCTGATCCATGCTGCAACATGGATGAGCCTTGAAAACATTATGCTAAGTGAAAGAAGCCAATTACAAAGGGCCACACATTGTATGATCCCATTTATATGAATTGTCCAGAATAGGCAAATACATAGAGACACAAACTAGGTTAGTGGTTGCCGAGGGCTGGGGGGAGGAAAAAATGGGAAGTGACTGCTAACGGATTTGAGGTTTCTTTCTGGAGTGATGAAAACGTTCTAGAATTAGATATTTACAATTCTGTGAATATACTAAAAACCACTGAATTGTATACTTTTAAAAGGCCGGAGATTTTGTATGTGATTTATGTCTCAATAAAGCTGTTAGTAAAGAAAAAAAAAGATTAAGCTGAGATTTCCTTTCACTTCTTGGGGCACTTGGATTTGTACTTCCATGAGAACTAGCTCTGAGGAGGTGTTGGTTCGCTGTACTTTGCCTTACTCCTCCGCTCCCCTCCTGTCCCAAGCCTGATTCTGAGGTTTCCATATACTGTATTGACAAGTCTGAATCAGACTAGGTTAATGAAATACTATTTTTCAATCAGCAACAGTATTTTCAGACTCCTTCATTAATGAAACACACACTATTAAGCTGCAGCAGTATATTTTAATCCATATCTAAACATTTTGGTATATTGATTACATTGGGAAATTAAAAAAAAATCAATGTTACTAGGTCAGATAGCTGGAATAATTAAAAGATTTATATGTCGTGGTGTTTGCATAAAAACTTAACCTATTTTTAAAGATTTTCTTTTCATCATTAAAATTCTCTGCACACTGCCGGCCCCGTGGCTTAGCGGTTAAGTGCGTGCGCTTCGCTGCCGGCGGCCCGGGTTCGGATCCCGGGTGCGCACCGAGGCACCACTCCTCCAGCCATGCTGAGGCCGCGTCCCACATACAGCAACTAGAAGGATGTGCACCTATGACAGACAACTATGTACTGGGGCTTTGGGGGAAAAATAAATAAATAAAATCTTAAAAAAAAAAAAAAAAAAAATTCTCTGCACACTGCTGCTTCGCTACCATTCCCCCAAAGATGCTTCTCTTTCAAGAAACAAACATAATATTAAATGGTGAAAAGAAAGTTGTCTCTATTTGAAAGTCCTTCAAGTTGGTTTTAAAAATGAAATCTTAAATTTGCCCTCTTTCCCCAAGCTGTGTACCCACAAGGAGACTTGGGGGCAAAGTATAATTATGTGAAATTCATTCTTGACATGTTCCTGAAACCTCTATCCCACTATTCAGCAACATTTATTTCAACCAAAGAGAATATAATGTCATGGTTTTTTTTTACTGAACCAACCAAAGAGAATACAATATCATGGTTTTTTTTACTGAACAAATGCAGTTTGAGTCTGAAATGAATGACACTGTACATCATCAGGCATATGGGGAAGGCTGTAACCTAACCAGTGAACCTGTTTATAACGTACGCTAGACTCCTAATTTCTTCTCTCGTCTTCTGAGGGCTGGTGCTAAATCCCTTCCTACATTAAAAACACTAACCACACTCTCCATTTACCTGACAGACTGCAAAACAGCAGAAAATAAAAATTCTGCTTGGATATCGTGTCTTCATATCCAGCAGCCCCACACAATGATGGTCAGTAATGACTGAAATGTGGCACTAAATACACTCCCCTCCATGTGAATTGAATTAATTGATTTATTAGGTGCAAAATAGCCAGGTGGATTTAGGCTAATTAATAATTTGATTGCTAATTGCCAACAAGGGGGGATTTTTAAAAAAATGAGTAAGTCGAATAAAGGATATACTTGTAGCACATATGAACTGCAGGTTGCCTCAAGCGAGGAAAGCAATGATAGGAATGTAGTGGCAGTAACTATTGGGGCTGAGTAGAAATAAAACAGCCTGTTCTTTCTGCGATCCATGAATGTTTCTGGTAGTGTCACCTTCTCTTAGTAGACATCCTTAGGAAAACCAGCAAAACACAAAAAATGGACATGTAAAGTTAAGAAGGATCCTTAAAAAAGATAGTCAGACACATGAACTATGAAACAATAATAAATCAGGATGACCTGACCTACTAAAGGAATGACATGGAATAATATAATATTTCACTTATGTTTTTGTATTCATCCATTTATCTATCCTATACATTTGTCCACCTACCCATCTATCTAACCATTCATCCAAAGTTTGTTGAATATTTTATATACACTTTTATATCCCACTTCTTTACGTGATACTCTACCTTAAGGATGTCAAAATGTTAATAAAAACACCTCATAATCATTTTTTTCATACGTTTATTTAGTACTCATTATGTGCTCTGCAATGTGCTAAGCACTTCAAGTAAATAATCACCTTTAATCTTAAAAAATCTACAGATAAAGAAACTGAAGCTTAGACATGTTAAGTAATGTGTCCAAGAAGATGAATCTGGTAAGTGTTAGAACTGAGATTCAAATACAAGCCGTCTGTCTCCAGAACTCTAGTGCTTAATTATATCCCTACACTGCCTAAGTAAATATTGCTGTAGTGAGCATACTTATACATCAATTTATTCATTTCTCTGATTATTTCTTGCCCATTTGTATATCTCCTTTGGACAAACATCAGTTTAGATCCTTTGCCTATTTTTAAATTGGGTTATTTGTCTTTTTATTATTGAGTTGTAAAAGTTCTTTATAAAATCTAGATGCAAGTTCCTTATCAGGTATATGGTTTGCAAATATTTTCTCCTACTCTATGGGTTGTCTTTTTACTTTTTTTTTCTTTTTTTTTTTTGGTGAGGAAGATTTGCCCTGAGCTAACATCTGTTGCCAGTCTTCCTCTTTTTTTGCTTGAGGAAGATGAGCCCTGAGTCAACATCTATGCCAATCTTCTTCCGCTTTGTACGTGGGACACTGCCACAGCATGGCTGACGAGTGGTATAGGTCTGCACCCAGGATCCAAACCCATGAACTCTGGGCCACTGAAACGGAGCGTGCTGAACTTAACCACTACGCCATGTGGCTGGCCCCTCACTTTCTTGATCGTGTCGTTTGAAGCACTTCTAAGAGTTTCAGGTCTTACTTTAGGTCTATGATCCATTTTGAGCTAATTTTTGTATATGGTGTGAGGTAACTCATTCTTTTACATGTGTATAGCCAGTTGTTCCAGTACCATTTGTTGAAAAGACTCTTCTTTCCCTATTGAATGTCTTGGAACCCTGTCTAAAATCAATTGACCATAGATACATGGATTTATTTCTGGACTCTCCATTCTGTTCCATTGATCCTCATGTTTATCCTTATGCCAGTACCACTCTGCTTGATTATTTTTGCTTTGTAGTAAGTTCCAAAATTAGAAAGTGTGAATCCTTCAAGTTTGTTCTTTTTCAAGGTTGTTTTTCGGGGTCCCTTGCATTTCCATATGAATTTCAGAATTAGCTTGTCAATTTATACAAAGAAGTCAGCTGTTATTCTGGTAGGTATTGTGTTGAATCTATCGATCAATTTGGGGAATATTGCCACCTTAACCATATGAAGTCTTCCAAGCCATGCCCATGGACTGTTCTTCTATTTATTAGGTCATCTTTAATTTTTCCAAGAATGTTTTATCATTTTCAGAGTATAAATTTTGAAATTCTTAGGTTAAATTTATTCCTAAGTATTTTATTCTTTTTGATGCTAATGTAAATAGAATTGTTTTCTTAATTTTATTTTTAGATTGTTCATTGTAAGTGTACACAAATACAATTGATTTTTGTATATTGATCTTGCATGCTGTAACCTTGCTCAACCCTTCTATCAGTTCTAATAGTTTTTTCAGTGGATTCCTTAGGATTTTCTATATATAAGATTATGCCACCTGTGAATAGAGACAGTTTTACCTCTTCCTTTCCAATCTGCACATGTTGTATTTCATTTTCTTGCACAATTGCCTTGGCTAGAACCTCCAGTACAATGTTGAATAGAAGTGGCAAGAGTGAACATCCTGTTGTGTTCCTGATGTTGAGCAAAGCATCCAGTCTTTCACCATTAAGCATGATGTAAGTTGTGGATTTTTCATAGATGTCCTTTATCATGTTAAGTTCCCTTCTATTCCTAGTTTTTGAGTGTTTTTATCATGAAAAGATGTTGGAATTTGTCAAACGCTTTTTCTGTGTTTAATGAGATGATCATGTGGGTTTTTTATTCTATTGATGTAGTGTGTTATATTAATTTTTGATTTTTGAATGTTAAACTAACCTTGAATTCCTGCAATAAATCTCATTTGGTCATGGTATATAATCCTTTGTATATGCTGCTGGATTTGGTTTGCTAGTATTTTGTTGAGGATTTTTGTGTCAATATTCATAACAGACATTGGTCTACAGTTATTTTTAAGGTGATACCTTTGTCTGGTTTTGGTATCAGGGTAATACTGCCCTCATAGAAAGAGTTGGGAAGTATTCCCTCCTCTTCTAATTTTTGGAAGAGTTTGTAAAGAATTGGTATTACTTCTTTTTATTCACCTGTGAAGCCATCTGATTATTTCTTTTGATAAGATATTTGGAAGTGGAATTACCATGTCAAAGTTATAAACTAATGCAAAACTCATTATACAATTGCTAAATTGCTTTTCTGGGTGGGGATTGCCAATTCATACTTCCAATAGCATACAGTTTTGCTGACAGTAGGCTCTCACTAAATGTATGTTGGATTGAATTTTATTTATAACAGGTTCTTTCCAACCCTGAAAAACAACATTCATTAGTATATCAATCAAATAATTGTTCTCAATACTAGTACTTGTTTAAAAGGATTGTATTTCTTGTTTATAATAATTAAAATTTTCTGGGTTTGCTATATTGATTTCAGGCCAATCTCAGTCACAATAAACTTTATATTCTCTAGATCCAACATATTTTAGAATTCAATGGGTAACAAAGGCCTATATCTGCCTAATAAGTTTACACTGTAGAGAGTCTTTTCACCTACAGTAGAGATTTCTTAAATTGCAGATCTATATGATATACTGAATGTGACTCTGATCACAAGCTAGCTCAGTCTGTTTTGCTGTTATTGCTAACAAAATGTGATAAAGATTTTATGGCTTTAATAATTATGAATATTAATAAAAATATTTGGCAGATCCTTGCTTGTTATATACAGTCATGCATCACTTAACGACAGGGATACATTTTGAGAAATGCATCAGTGGGTAATTTCATCGTTGTACGAACATCATTGAGTGTGCTTACATAAATCTAGGGGGTATAGCCTACTACACACCTAGGCTCTGTGGTACTAATCTTATGGGACCACTGTTGTATATGTGGTCCACTGTTGACCAAAACATCATTATGTGATGCGTGACTGTATAAGAGATTTCATATTTTCATCACAACCCTTCACAAGTATTCTGGCTTCATTTTCCACATGGATGAATTTATGTGCCTATTACCCTTTAATTATTTTTCTACTTTCTTGAGATATAATTGACATGTAACACTGTGCAAATTTAAGGTATACAATGTGATGATTTGATACCTATTTAAATTTAAACTTGACTGTATTCTAAGACTTTTCTGACCAACTGAGACACTTGAAATAAACAAAAAATGTGAATCTTAATTGTGGAACGTAGCAAATCTGAGTTGTGTGTCTTGTCTATTAACCTTAGAGCTCATTCTCCTCTTGACATACTCTCTTGACTGAGGGAGGCTCCTCCTCTTCATGGAAGGTCTTGGAGCTCATTACACACTATGCGCTTAAACACAGGTCCATTTTAAACCTGCCAGACCCAGGTCAATCTTTTGCTTCTTGAGTCCTTGTTTCTTATAGTAATACTAGGAAAACAAACTTATAATAATGTAAGACATATTCCATACAGGTTGCTCCCAGCGAAGTTTAACAACCAGTTAAATATATTCTTTAATTATTCTGGTTGCAGGAGCTTATATTACTTAAAATGGCATTCCAGGCACTAGTCATTATAAGTCTTGCTTCATTACATTTGAGCATCTTATTTTTCTTCTTCTCTTTTATTGCCTTTCACTTCGGTGGTTGTTTATAGCCCTGCTGGGCTCAGTTGTTTCTTTATTTAAGAGTTCACTGGGTTTGCATCTGATCTTATCTTTAGTGTCACCACCTTCCCACCTCTTGCCGGTTGATTTAATATTCACAGTGACATTATCTCCAACTCTCTTGTGAGTGAATTCACATCCAACTTAGAGCAAGATACTGCATGAATTATACACAAAACATTGCCAGTCTAAGTGGTGGAAAAGGTTAAATTCTAGATACATTTTTTTCTCGTGACTGGTTCTTCACCTCTCCCATTCCATTTCCTTGTGTGTGTGTGTGTGTGTGTGTGTGTGTGAGTATCTGTATTTTAAAGTCTCCTACGTTTTATAGGAATTTACTAAACAAATACAATTTTGTCCCCTAAACTTTACTGTTCTTCCATTTTAGATACTCAAGATAAAATGATTTCATATTTATTTTCAAACATAACTATTTATTTCTGAAGCCTATGGCTTCTCTTTCACATTCACTGAAGAGTTCATTGAGGACGTGGCCCTGAACTTTTACATCACATGAAGGTTCCAAGCACATTACAGATGTGCTTAGAGTGTGTGTACTTCTCATTTCTTAGCTACATTGTTTTGGTTGGAAGTAAGAAAAACTAACTGCTTAAGTCATAAAAGGAATTTATTAGAAGGATGTGGGAGTATCTTAAATGACCCAAAGACAGCTGGCCTGCCCAGGACTAAACGCAGGACTGGAGAGCCAGCAGGCATTCATGCAGGCGTGACTGCTCTACCCTTCTTAGCTCCGCTTCTCTCTGTGCATCTCCAGGTCAGCTGTCTCTGGCTCTTGGGGTACATTATAGAAAAGACTCACCCCCAAACTCCTGAATTTACTCCATCTCACTCCTATTTCCAGATTCCTGTGAAAATAATTAGATTGACTTAGTTTGGATCAAGTGTTCATTGTTGGTCTAGTCATCTGTGACCAGTAGCCCATAGCTCCCTGTGTGTATGGAGATGGGGTAGTTCTCAATAAAAAGGTGTCACATAAGCTAGACACACACCCTTGCAGTTTGTTTAGTGTACCGTTTAGGTGCTAATTCTTGCATTAGGGGAAGTAACCATTTAACAGACAATAAGCCATATCTGGTCTCCTTCAGGAATGTGTATAAGGTCGAGGCTTCATCAGTATGATGGTGTTTGTTCTCTTAATTGCATTTCATCTGCCATGTTCACACTTATGCATGTAGCCTCTTGGGCTCATCTTTTTATTCATTTATATTCCCTTTCCAGATATAAGGGAAATCATAAATCATTTGCAGAATTTTCAGCTTCATTCATTCCTGGATAGAGATGAGTAGAAGGAATGGAACTGCCCTAGTGAGAATCAGTTTCATGCTCTTCAAAGCTGATGTGGGTATTATTTCTCCAATAAGCATCCTTAATGTTCTCAGTAATACCAGCTGTTGTGATTTTCTTACTAACATGGTCTTTAGTGAATTGCACTCTCTGGCTAGTTACAGCACATCTGTGTGACAATGGAAAATTTGCCATAACCATGAAATTGTGTTTGAATTTTGAGATAGTGTTTCTGAAGATGTATCTACTTAGAATCTGGTGATAGCAAGGACTATGTCCCCATGTATTACGTAATATGTTGCTAGAACAATGTTTTATATTCACTTACTCATTAACCTTTATTTACTATCTTAAAATGAACATAGCTCTGCATGGGCTAAAAAAAAGTGGAAAAACTCTTCCAGAGGCTGCTTATAAATAAAAAAAGAGGAGACTTTAAGAAAAAGAGTTTGGAAGATAAAGGATATGATATAAACTCTGTCATGGAGGTCAAGATAGGAAACTTTCAAAGAGGAGGGGTCCAATGCTATCAAGGAGAAAGTCATGGTATTTGACAATAAAAGTGGACCTAAGAGAGTGCACCTAGAGGAGCTAATTTTTAATTATTTCAACAGATGTATTTTTGCTATCCACTTTTCCTCTGTTTTAGCCATTGGTTGTATTTAACACTTTTGAAATACTAATTAATTATTCATCAATTATTTCATTAGTATGTATTCATGGGAGTAGGGGGAAGAAATAGGCTCTTCCCTGTTATTTGCAGGGCTTGGGGTGGGAGTACAAATGGAGACCTACATATCATATGTTTAAATATTTAATTTAAAATTATAAATTAAACTTAAAAATTTTTAAGTTAACATTTTTATTTATTTCCATTGTGTTTTACAGATAAAATTAAAATTTATTTAAATCTTATTAAAATTTTTATAAAAATAAAACTATTCACAATTTTAACTTTCTTAACTTTCAACATCCAACTCATTGGCAATGTAGTTAGTATCACACTTCACACATGTATTGTCTAGGCCTATTAGTATACAAATATATGAGTAATAGAAATTATTTAATTTATTAATAGAAAAACTTTAACTGCCATGCACAACTGTTGTAAATACTGTGTCCTACATTTGCAGTTATCTCAGGAACTCTCTGGTACCATGTTATTTAATTCACAGGGAAGCCAGTGTTATGATGCTTGACACTAACGGGAAAGGATACTTCCTTATGCAACAATATATTGAATTCATGCTTTCTCAGAAGGGTTTGACAATTTGATTACTTTGACTTTTCTCTTAAGCACTTTCAGCTCTCAAATCCTCCCTTGTCCTGGGGCAGAGTCCCTCTTTGTCCTCAGCCAATGGCACAATCCTCAAACCTTCATGGTAGTTGGAGACAGTCACCCTTTGTTTCATAAAGACATATGGAAAGAGGTGTGGAGAGGCATAGCTTTGGGCCTGAGTGGTATTAGTCCTAAGGGGTGGGGTGGTGGAAATTTATGGTTTCAGGCTAGGCAGAGTCAGTATTGAGGGCCAGATCCCCAGGGACAAAAGCACCCTTGAGTTCTTGAATATATTGGTTTGTTTGTGTGTCTTTGGGATATAGGGTACCCAGCACAGGGATGGACTTATTTTGCTCAAGTTGAAAGAGAGGAAGCAGCAGAACAATTAGGAGATAGGGTAGCTTGGATATTTCCCACTAGATTGTAAGCTCAGTAACGGCACCAATTTCTCTATGCATTAAGCCCTTCTGTATCCCAGGCCTAGAATGGTGTCAGGCACATAGTAGATATCCAAGAACCATTTGTTGTATGAATGTGCTGCTGAATGAATGACTAGTGTAGTGGTAGTGAATAATGCTTGACCATCCCAAACACTAACTGAAAGCTCAGGGTAGCCATTCGGCTGGCAAGATCTTTCAATGCCATGAGCCTTAACGTCACTTTTTTTTTTTTTCTATTGATGTTTTAATAGTTTATAACATTGTGAAATTTTGGGTTGTACATTTTTGTTTGTCCATCACCATATATATGTCTCCCTTTACCCCTTGTGCCCAGTCCCCACCCCCATTGCCCCTGGTAACCACAATAGTTTTTTCTGTCCATGTGTTGGTTTATATTCCACATATGAGTGAGATCATACAGTGTTTGTCTTTCTCTTTCTGGCTTACTTCACTTAACATAATACCGTCCAGGCCCATCCATGTTGTTGCAAATGGGACGATTTTGTCTTTTTTTATGGCTGAGTAGTATTCCATTGTATATATATACCACATCTTCTTGATCCAATCATCAGTTGAGGGACACTTAGGTTGCTTCCACTTCTTGGCTATGGTGAATAATGCTGCAATGAACATGGGGTGCATAAGCCTCTTTGGCTTGTTGATTTCAGGTTCGTTGGCTAGATTCCCAGTAGTGGGATGGCTGGATCAGAGGGCATCTCTATTTTTAATTCTTTGAGGACTCTCCATACCGTTTTCCATAGAAGCTGCACCAGTTTGCATTCTTACATCACTTTTTTACAGTAATACTGGTTAAATGACTCTCCTCCTACGAATTCTTTTGATCATATTAAGACTGCAAAAATGAATAGTTTAGGTACTTCAGTTTGACCTATTTCTTAAATGTGAAACTTTCTTGCCAGACTTAGACTTTCCCAGGCATCACATAACATGGAAACCATAGTCCCTGCGTACGTGGATTTAGGCTGATATATTTAGTGACACTGCTAGTGTGCTGCAAGAGCCTCGGAAGGGCCTGTCTGGAAGGTGCCACATAAGCTCACCGTGTTCTGCACATGTAAGTGAGGAGCTGCTCAGTTGTTTCCCTGCAGGGACAACTGTATTGTTTTTAATTGTCTATTTTTGTTTTTTTTTTGAGGAAGATCGGCCCTGAGATAACATCTGCCAATCCTCCTCTTTTTTTTGCTGATGAAGACTGCCCTGGGCTAACATCCGTGCCCATCTTCCTCCACTTTATATGGGACGCCGCCACAGCATGGCTTGCCAAGCGGTGCGTCGGTGGGCACCCAGGATCTGAACCAGCGAACCCCGGGCCGCCGCAGTGGAGCTCACGCACTTAACCGCTTGTACCACCGGGCCGGCCCCTTAATTGTCTATTTTAATAGGCATGAATAAAATACTCCTTTGTTTTATTTGACCTGCATCCCCTAATGGGATTTCTCTCTGCCTTCTTTTTACCCTGTGACAGTTTCCTATTTAGACACTGAGTTCTTTCAACAGGGGCTCTTGATTATCTATGGCAGTGACTGTTCCTCCATCTACTGTGTTCGGTCTAGTAGTCCCTGACTGCTGGCATCCTTTGCAGAAAAGGGTTGAGTTTTGGGAGTCTGGGATGAATGAAAGAAATCCCATGAAATACCAAACAACAACAACAAAAACAAGCACAGGTTTGATCTGATCCACTAAATGAATCTGGATTGATTTTTATTCCAATGTTCCTAGCAGTGATCATAGGCATCCAGGATTAACTCTAGCTTAACCACATCCAATCTCCACTATGTGGATACTTTAATGAATATAGGACCATATTACAATGACCTTCTAGTTGGACAGTTTTCTCCTAGGAGAAGTATTTGGCCAACAGAGGATGACATAATGAAACATGATTAGGGATAAGAGGCAGGAGATGTGAATTTTAGTATCAGCTCAGCCACTACATGACTGTGTGGCCTTTGTCAAATTACGTAGCTCCTTGTCTAAAAACATAAGCAAGTTGGACTAAATCTCTCCTGTTTCTATTTCTATAATTGCTGACAAAGCATTCTTGGCTGGATACACAGGCTGCACTTTATTTTCATAGCAGATCTTGACTTCTGCTTTGCAAGACCTCATATATTTGAAAAGACTTATGCACGTTCTTTATTTGAAGGTTGAGGTGACTCCACTCAAGAATGAGCCTGTATAACTCAGTGTGCACAGCCCCTGTGACTTACTTTATCACTGGAAACTGGCTAAGAAATGGGTAAAGATAAAGAGGTAAGCTTTGCAAAACCCTTTCGTGGATTAACTCTATTTCTGCATATTGCATTTTGCTATTCACACCGGTGGTCCTCTTGGAAAGATAAAGCCAACAAGCCCTAAACAAAGCTTTGAAGTTGTCTTTGGGACTGGCCCCTTCTGCTACCCTCTCCTTTGTAGACCTTCTCTTCCAGTGCCCCAAGGCCTTCAAGCTGTTTACCCCTGCAGAGAGCTGTCCCGACCCTACCACCCAGGCCTAAAATTCTCGGACTATGCTGTGCTCCAAGATCACCCATACAAGTTGAATGACAGGAAGTAAGAATGTTCAGAATTCATCCTGCCACTCCATATGGTTTTGGCAGCTCCAGGTACATAACTAGGCTTAGCCAGTCAGAGCACCCAATGCTCCCAGACAAAATGATTGGTTTAGGGATGGGCACATGTCCCAAGGAGGGAAAATCAGATTCCTCCCTGGTCATTTTGCTGGAACTCTCAGGAAAAAGACACATTCTCTTCTTACTGGGATACCAGTTATAAGGACAGTAAGCCTAGAGCTGCCCTTAGCCATCCCTGCTGCCATGTGAGAAATCAGCCTGAGAATGAAACCAACACAGAGGGAAGCAGAGCTAAGAGATGGAAAATAATGACTAATTTCTGATGATGTCGTTTGAATCCTGGAGCCGCTATGACTGAAACTCTATTGATTCCTAGAAAGTACCAGTTACGTGAGTCAATAAATGGCCGTGTATTCTAATTCAAGTTGAGTTTCTTTTGCTCACACAAAAAGATTCCTAATACAATTTCTTAAATTCACTTTTTTCTCAGTATTGACTCATTTTTAATTACCTTCTTTACATGGCAGAGGAAATCTCACCGGAAGCTCCTCTCTTCTCCTCCACAGTTCTTGTCCTATTTCTCCCCCTATTGACAGGCATATCCATCCCTTTGGTTATCCAGGATAGTACCTTAATCTATTTCCTGCCCTTTCTCTTCACGACCAATTGTTATCAAATCCTATCAACTCTACCATTGAAACATGTCATGGATCCCACCTCTCTAATTAATCCTTCCTTCTTGGATGCATTTTCTACACTTCAGTCAGTCCTGAAGGAGGGGAAATTTCGGCATCCTCTCTCCACTCTGCCTCAGCCCAAAGATAGGGGGGATATATCTAATCCTGTAAGAAACTCCTTTCCTAGCTCTTCCCTAATGGAGAAGGAGTAGCAGGTCCAATGAGTCAGAGAACACTCCTTGGGGGCATGTCTTACTTATGGATCAAGTGACCATGCCTAAATGCCATCTTCCCTCTTTCTTATCCTAGGCCTATGAGCCATGGACTCCCTTTTGGGTTCCCTTGCTCCATTTGTCAGCCTACTTGGGCAGTGTCTGCCTCTTTCCCTGTTCCTATGTCTCCCCCTGTATCTAAGTGAGTAAGTCAGCTGGGCCTGCTCTGTGGATCTGACCATCATGGAATCAGTGGATAGGTACCAAAAGTCTCACATAGGTTTTGACATTTAAAAATGGGGTTTCCAGTAAATGGATTGGCAGAAAATCCCAACATGAGGGTAAGGAGATGTTGAATATTTGTTAGCAGCTATTAAAAGTTAATATTAGTTTCCTTGGTGTGTATCTCCTTCAATTAGAATTGCAAAAATAAGAGGAGTGAGTTGTAGGATTCAGGCACACAAATCTATAACAATGCCCATCCTCAAAACGTTTGGTGGTTTCTATTACTCATAGACTAAACTCTAAACGTATTTGTATGTCATTAGGTATTACTACAACCTACTTCTCTGGTCATATCTCCCACTCATCCCCCTGTGTGCAATCTACCCCATAGCTACCTTGGAGTACTTTCCATTCCTCATCATTCCAAACGCTTCTCTATTTCTGTATCTCTCCCACTCTTCTTCCCTCTACCTGAACTTCTTTTTTCACCATCCCATATTTCCCCAAGCTTCAAGGACCAGCTTTAAATGTCACCTCCTTCATGAAGTCTTCCCCAAGCCTTAACAATAAGAATTAATTATACAGTCAACTAATACTTGACAAGGGAGGCAAGAATACTCAATGGGGAGAAGATAGTCTCTTCAATAAACGGTGATGGGAAAATTGGATAGTCACATGCAAAAGAATAAAACTGGACCCCTATCTTACACCACTCACAATAATTAACTCAAAATGGATTAAACACTGAAATGTAAGACCTGAAACCATAAAACTCCTAAAAGAAAACATAGGGGAAAAGCTCATTGATATTGGTCTTGGCAGTGACTTTTTGGATATGACACCAAAAGCAAAGGCAACAAAAGCAAAAATAAACAAGTGGGACTACATCAAACTAAAAAGCTTCTGCACAGCAAAGGAAACCATCAATGAAATGAAAATGCAAACTACAGAATGGGAGAAAATATTTGCAAACCATCTATCTGATAAGAGATTAATATCCAAAATATATAAAGAACTTACAACTCAATAACAAATACACAAGTAATTCAATTAAAAAATGGGCAAAAGACAGAATAGACATTTTTCCAAAGAAGATATACAAATGGCCAACAGGTACATGAAAACGTGGTCAACATCACTAATCATCAGGGAAATGCAAATCAAAATCACAATGAGATATCACCTCACACCTGTTAGAATGGCTATCATCAAGAGGACAAGAGATAACAAGTGTTGGTGAGGGTGTGGAGATAAGGGACCCCTTACACACTGTTGGTGGGAATGTAAACTGGTTCATCCACTTGGAAAACAGTATGCAGGTTCCTCAAAAAATTAAAAATAGAAATACCATATGGTCCAGCAATTCTATTTCGGGGTATATATCTGAAGGAAATGAAATCACTATCTTGAAGAGATATCTGCACCCCCATGTTCATTGAAGCATTATTTACAATAGCCAAGACACAAAAACAATCTAAGTGTTTGTCAGCAGATGAATGGGTAAAGAAAATATGGCATATATGTTATATAATGGAATACATATAATGGAATATTATTCAGCCATAAAAAGAAGGAAATTCTGCTATTTACAACAACGTGGATGAACCTTGAGGGCATTATGCTAAGTGAAATAAGTGAGAGAAAGACAAATACTTATATACGATATATGATCTTACTTATATGATCTCATCTATATGTGGAATCTAAAATAGCATAACTTATAGAAACAGAGTAGATCGGTAGTTGCCAGGGGTGGGGATGGTTGTGGGGGAAATGGGTGAAGATGATCAAAAGGTACAAACTTTCAGTTATAAGATGAATAAGTTCTGAGGATCTAATGTACAACATGGTGACTATAGTTAACAATACTGTATTGTATACTTGAAAGTGGCTAACAGAGTAGATCTTAAAAGTTCTCACTGTGAAAAAAAAAGGTAACTATGTGAGGTGATGGATGTGTATTGTGGTAATCATTTGGCAATATATACATATATCAAATAATCACATTGTACACCTCAAACTTATACAATGTTATATGTCAATTATATCTCAATAAAGCTGGAAAAAAAGAATTAATTGTCCTTCCCTTAAGGTACTAGGGCACCTTGTTCTTAGTTTCCTTAAACTATACTTGGATTCTACATTGTTTTCCAGTTATTGGTGTCCATGTTAGTGTTCAATATAAGAATATAAATTCTGTGAGGATATAAATTATCTTATTCATATTTTTACTGTCTCATCCATAATATAACAGGTCCTTGCATAAAATAGGTGTTTAGTATAAAAGTTTTTTCTCAGAGATCCAGTGGAAAACCAAGTTGGCTGTGGGGATTGGTGCATTAGGTTTTGCCCAAGATTCCTAGCCAATTATCATTCCTGTAATTGAGTCCCCACCTACCTCTCCTGCCTTACCTACACCCTCATTCATCCCCAATGCCTCACACGTAGGCCTAACAGAACTACAAATAGTCGCCCTCAAATTGCAATATTTCATGACACTGTGCTTTTACTATCTTTGTCTTGAATGCTTTTCTTATTCCTGTCAGCTTGGCATTCCCCTAGTCATCCTTCAGTACAGTTTACACGTTACCTCCTTTTGAACCATTTCCTGCCTACTTCACTACCCACCCGCTACCATCCATCCTGAAAGAATTGAACCGTCTCCTTGCTGCCCCTTAGACTTTGTATAAACTGCTTTCACAGAACATACATTGTTTTGTAATTTCCCTTTTTTGTTCATGTCTCTCTCCTTTTACTATATCATCACTTCTTGAGGGCAGGTTCCTTGCTTTACTCATCTTTAGATCCCAACCGCCCTCTTCAAAGTTTGAGACATACGTTTTGCCTTGTACTGTGTTTAGAGACTTCTCTCAAGCCAACAAGTGTATAAGTCTTTGAGGGCAAAAAGTATGTCTAATTCATATTTGTACTACTTCACTTCTACTCAATAAGTCTTTGCAGAATGAATAAATAAAGAACAATTCCAAGACCCAGACCAGGTGAGCCTGGGATTAAAGGAAATAGACCCATTCATGCAAACATGGTAACTCCTAGAGTTGACCTGGTGTTGGCATGGCCTCTTTCCTTCAATGAAGAGACTCATTTTGATCCCACCTATTCTCCTATGCTCTTTCCAACAATCCTCCATACATACTCGTTCAAGTTGGCAAGAGAAATACTTAAAAAGTTCCCCAGGGTGGTGGGATGGATGGGCAAATTCCATCTTTATTCCCGGACTTTCTTACAGCTGCTCTGGTTCATTTCACTACTTCACAATCTTTGGCTTCCTGCCTGCCTGAATTCCTGCGTTGCCTTCCACAGCTTGACTCCCGCGTTCAGCCTAGTCTCTGATTGATGTCTTGGTTCAAGCCACCCCTCCCCCACTTGATATTTCATGCCCTTCAGCTCCACAGTATACAGCCGAGTGTAAGAGGTGCCCTTTTCCCATGCCCACAGTGGTCCTAGGGTGCCCTTTCAGGTCCTGCTCAGCCCTTGCCAGATCCCACCTAAAAGAGAAAAAGGATCCATCAGAACTCTGAATTCCTACTGTTGAGGCCTCAGCTCACTGAGAAGTAACATTCCGACTTGGTTAGTCACCTGAATTGGATTTTATGAGTAGGGTGGATGCATTGGTTTAATCTTGCATTGCTGGTGTAAGATGGGTTAACGTTATTAAACATACTGGTGTGTTGTAAATATGTATGGCTCCTTAGAAACCATCAGTTTGCCAAGTCATATTGAGTCATTCATCTGGAGGATAGCTGAAGGGGTTAATTAAAAACAGCTGCATCTAATCGGGCCAGCGAAGACTTCCTTCTAAGAGGGCATAGGAAAGACTGAACCTGAAAAACAAAAAGGAGGTCTTCCATGGAAAGAGGAATTCTCTGGAAGCCAAGATGAGTGTAAGTAGAGTCTGGATGCTCTGAGAATCAGAAAAAAATCAGATACTAATTAAAGTGGGTTGTAGTTAAGTATAAAAGTCGTCCTAATGTGGCATTAAACAAGAAGAATACATTGAGATTAAAGAGCAAACCATGATTAGTTACATAAAGTATGAACAGTATACCTTTTCTATTTAAAATATTCCTCTTTTGTTCTTTCTATAACTTGGTATTCCTTATCTTGCCTAAGTTTTACATCCAAAGTTAATTTGGAAAAATATGAATTAACTGAAATTAAAATTATGGTTTTTTTCCTTATGCTTTTCAGTATAAATAATGTGCATCTATTATTTCTATAAGTAGGAAACAGGGAATTTGCTGATTGTAATAATTATATACTGTCATATCAAAGTATAAATCTGTATTGCCTTGATATTTCTCAGTTTTTCATCTGCAAAGCATTAAGTTTCTATGCTTTGCTATAATATCCAAACAAAGAAATTATATATGGTTTTCTATACGGCTTCCTCTTTAGCTTAAGCTGCACTCCCCACTGCTCCTTGCTGGGGGAAGACACACCAAGATGTTCACGTTGATGTGGCTACTGATTAAACCAAAGTCTATCCCCTTTACAGGCTGCCAGGTGACCCATGAAATCATGGCACTCGGTTGGGGGAGGTCCCCAGTCTAACTGAAGCAAATAATGTTTCTGTCAGATTTTGGACTAGAGAATTATCCAGTTTTGTATGAGAGAAGAATGGCACAATTGCACAAAGATAAATACTCTGTAGTCAAAAGGAAGTTGAGATACCTAGAGCTGCCTTGATTCTTCACAACCTTCCTGACAGTAAATGATTTTTTAAGATGGTCTAAAGAAACCCTGTTTCTTGCAATCAAGAGAGAGTCTTCTAGTTCCTTGCTGCTCAGTGTTGTCCACACACCAGCAGCATTAGCATCAAGCATTGGAAGCTTGTTAGAAGATGTAGTGTCTCAGGTTCCACCCCAGACCCACTGAATCAGAATGTGCATTTCAGCAAGGTCGCCAGGTAATTTACATGCATGTTAAAGTTTGAGAAGCTTCATTCTAGTGTACCTAGTATAGCAGACTTCTGTTATTCCCCAACATCCATTCTCTCCCTCCTTCATAGTAATAGAATCTTAGCTGGTCACATCACTGGTGAGTTCTCAGCTCCACATACCTCCTTCTCTTCTAGCTGGGTGAGACCACATTCTGGCCAACGTGATGACTGGAAGAATGATGAGAGCCATTTCCAAGTCTTGCCTTTAAAATGGCTAGAGCTCCCCTCTGGCTGTGAAATGGGAAGCACTGTGGCAACCACTTTGGACCCATAAGTGGGAGTCACAAGTTGAGGATGTCAGAACCACCTCTCAACACAGAGCTGCCCACCTACCTCTGGACTGTTACTTGAGAAAAGAAACAAACATCTTTCTTGTTTCAGTCATTATAAATGGGAGTGTCTTTAGCTCAGCAGTTCAGCATGTACGCTAGACGATATTAACAGAGCTAGATGAGCAAGTGGACAGTCTCTTTAGAATTAAATGTTTAACTCATTAATAGTGCTGGGACAGCACTGAATCTGTCTGCTTGTGTTGCCTACGTTGAGATGGGCATAAAATAATTAAAAAGCACCCCCCTAGTGGGGGTAGAAATGTAGCTCAGAAATTAACCATGGAATAATTGTTTTTTGATTAACGGACAAAGATTATCTGATATTAGTACTTACCCAGACGTTGTTTCTTTCCTACAAAAAGCTGGGATCATCAGCAAACCCCCACTCAGCTTAAATTAGTTGAGTTTTCAGGCCATTGTAGGAACTCGGTTCTGCAGAATACACATTACAGGAAAAGCCCATCTCCTGGATTTACGTAAATCCCCAACTTTGCAAATCAGAACAGAAATAAAACCAAACATTTTCAATTGATGAAGTTCATTTAAAAAAACATGAACTTTTAGTGATGTTAGTTAGTCAGAGACATCTCAGTAATTCATTGCTCTACCGAGTTACAAGGAAATAACCAAACCCCTGTGGGATTTGGAGCATTTCGAGACACAGAATTACTGAATTATTTGGAATCAGGATGACAAAATAAAAACTCACACCAAACCAGGCATGGAGACATTTTCTTAATCATTCTTGGCTAAAAGTTTTATTAATGCCTCAGCATAGAGGTGTAAGAGGTAAAATACCAGATACAAACTCAAATTATTAATCATCTTGATTGTACTTTGTGGTGTTTGTGTGCTTATGTTTAAGGACACCGGAAAATAGGCAGACCCATTAAATAACACCTCTTACTGAATGGACCTAAGCAAGTCACAGCCATGTTTGCTTGGGACACATAACTCACTTGTCTCCACTGGAAGTGCCCACTAAAGCTGGAGCCAGAGAATACTGAAAAGGAAACAATCGATGTAATTTACCCCCTCTCCTGAATCCTTTCTGAGGCCAGCTTCTCAGCTGAACACCCATGAAACACTTCACCCCCAAAAAAACACCTGTCCTTCATCTCTATACTCTATTCTCTGCTGTGTCACCTTCCAATCTAAAATTTCTCATTCTTTTTCACTGTTAAGTTTTCTTTAATAGTGCACTGAAGCTGTGGGGGAGAAATAACTCATCCTTCCCACTCTAGATAAGGTGATTTTATTGCCTTTTTTCAGATATGAAGATGAGATCCATTTATAGCTAAAACAGATTGAAAGTTATTTTTAATTCTTATTACTGAATACCCTTGTCTAAAATCAGACTCAGTCATTTATTATTGCTTTTATCTCTAATATGAGGGCAATTTTTAACCTGTCTTTGGAGCTGATGACTAAGATACTACAACAATAACTAAGCCCTGTATCGTACTTCACAGTTTATATAATGCTTTTCACGTACCTTCCCTTTGGGTCCTCACAACTACCCTGTGAGACAAGTATTGTTATTAACTCTTTTTTACAGATGTGTAAATTGATCCCTTGGATAAGTAATTTGCCCAAGACACAAAGACAGAAACTCAAACTGAGGTGGTTTTATCTCAATCCCAAGCTCTTCCCATTATCCTGCTTAATAAGATCATGATTTTTACCATCATGACCACCATCATCAGGGCAGTCTTCGACTACCAAGTCCTTTCTATGCTCTTAACCAGAGGGTTAATTATACCATCTCATTTAATCCTTACAACAGCCCTATAGTCCTTTATCAATTAGGAAAGCTTTTGGCTTCAAGCAGCACCAAACCCAGCTGACAGTAGCTTGAACAAACAGGATTTTTACCACATGGAAGTCCAGAAGTAGGAGAGTTCTAGCATTGTTTTGGTAACCCTTTGGCATCAGGGCTCTAGATCAAGTCTCTTGGTCTTCCATTCACCATTGTATAATGACCACAAGTGCCTAGAGCACTATGCCATCACATGATTGCGCTCAAAAGTGGGAACCAAGACAAAACTTTCCTCCTCCTGGGCCTTTCTCTTGTCAAGAAAGCTCCCTAACTGACTTTCCTTTTCATCTCGTTGGTCAACTATGCTTGTCCCTAGGCAAGACACTACGCCTATTTTCCTTGAGATTAAGGAATCTCTGCCCAGGAACTAAACAAAACTTGGGTTCCATTCAGGGCCTCCTTGCACAAAGGTGCAGGTGCCCTGCAGAATCTGGAACCCAGCCCATACTCTGAACAGCCCACACATCAAGCTGGGTGACCCAGCTGTGTCCGTCCAGAGGAAGAGGTACCACTTTGCAGTTCATCTGCCAATGGGGTTGCATTTTCATAAATCACAGGAGGGCCCAGTACCAGCTAGGAGTGGCCCTGGCATGTTAATGAAGAAGACAGTAGTGGGGTTTTACATTTAGTAGGCATGCAGTGGAGTTTGCCACTGGAAGTTATAAATAATCCCATTACAAAGATGAGGAAACCAAGGCATGGGGAAATTAGATTATTTGCCCAGTTTACACAGCCGCTAACTCACAAAGTGGAACTTGAAAATTAGTTTTGTCTGACTCTGAGGCCCAGATTCCCATCACTGGTCTAACAACTGTTCTTAAATAAAGCCTAATATTAGCCCTGCAAATTGACACAGGCTCGCAATTCTAAAAGCTACATAAAATTGATTCCTGAAGGCACTAGACTCCTGATTAATAAAAAATGGAAAACTGATCAAACTGCCAAAATGACTACTTTTAGAGGCTTCCAAGATGTCATTAGTTATAAATAGGTCAAAGGACACTGAATATTATGCATATTGGTAAAAATTCTTAAAGGCTTTTGGCCTCTACTGCCTTGCAAGGAGAATCACCCTGTCAGAAGAATTAGAGATTCTAACTCTAGTTACCAAATCTACCAACGATTTCCTTTGTGACAATCCATATTCACTTACCTCCATTTTTTCCTCAGGCAAATAATTTATGTCAGTTGGAGCTCAGTGTTTTATGAACCAAGGGTGAAATTATTAAATTTTATTGTTTGTGATTCCTTCCTTAAGTTATATTCCTATAATTGCAAACTTACTGCATTCCCCAACCTCTATTTTGAATTTATTACTAGCCTTCTTACTGCCTTTTTAGATCTCAGAAGTAAACTTCAAATATTTACAAATCTCAATTTCATGTTTTCCCTTTCATAAATCTGTGGGCAAATTCGGTGCTGGAGACAGAGAGTAATAAATCTGGATATTTATGTATTGTGCCAACAGGCGCTGCACAAACTTTCCTGCATAGCTTGGTCAATGCGCTTCAGTCTTGACCTGTAACACAGGTTCTAGTCTAATTCTGAGGCTCATATTAACAGAATCATTATAGAACATCTGGTGACTTGTATATACAAAAACCCTTCCCTCATTCCTTCAGTCATAATTTGTAATCAGACAAGTTTAGTGGGCCCATATCTTTTCCACGTTAGCAGAAGAAAGAGGATCAATGGTGTTTATACCACTTATTACACTTATCTTTTAAGACAAGGATATAGTGATGACCCACCCTAGTTATAAGGTTATGACCAAACCTGCAAGTGACATGAAAAGCTATTATTTTTGAAGATCTCTTATTTCAAGCATATTTAATACGCTTAAAAAGATGAAATATAAAAATAAAAGATCTAGAAGAAAACACAGTGGAATTAAAAAGCAATTTTACAGTGGAGAAAGCTTTACTAAACATGACACAGAATCCAGAAGCCATAGATGAAAGGCTGCTAAAATTGATTACATAACAATTTAATGTTTATATAACAACAATACCCAAAACAAAGTCAAGGACAAATGACAAGCTGAAGGAAAATATATGCATCCCAAATAGCAAATCTTTTTTTAATATGCAAAAAGATTTTATAAGTGAATATGAAAAAGATGAATAACTCAATTAGAAAAACACATAAATAACATGAATAGGAAGTTTACAGAAAAACAAATACAAATGGCAAAAGAGAAGAGAATGAGAGAAGATAGTTTTAACATGATTTATAATTTAAGAAATGAGAATAAAAACAATAGAATTTTTTTTAACATCAGATTGTCAAAAATTAGAAAGTTGTGATAATACCCAGTGCTGGCAAGGGTGTGATCAACAGGCCTTTTCATGCACTGTTGGTGGGAGGATAAATTAGTGAAGTCATTTTAAGCACAATTTGGTAGAATCTATCAAAATGTAAAATATACTAGTACCCTTTGACTTGGCAACTCCACTTCTAAAAATCTATTTTTCTTGTACTGTGTACAAGTATATGTATATGAATGCTCACTTCAGCATTGTTTATACTTTCAACAAGCTTTAACACCTTTCCTGTTCATCAGTAAGGCATTGGTTAAAGAAATGATGGAACACCCCTAAGTAAGAAATTGATACAGCCCATTAAAAGGATTGTTAGCTCTATGCGTCCAGACTAGAGGGAATTCTCTTTAACCATTACCTGCACATCCTTGTAGTAACAAGACTGCAAAGTAAAGTAAAAGCCATCATCATAACATGAAAATATTTACTAAATAACTGGGCACTCAAATATCCTTGCCCATCAGATGATGAGAACAACTCAAATCATACCCATGTCCACTGTTGATCTGATAGTCTTAGACTGATTAACAATGACAGAAGACAAAAACAATAACAATGATGACAAGATAGGCCTTCAAAAGAAAACAGTTTGAATGTCAAAGGATTTTTAACTGAGATCCTTGGGAAAACTGATAAAGCCCAGAAATAGTTTTGTACAAAGGAATATCCTTAAGATAATGCCTTAGGGCCAGCCCTGTGGCTTAGCGGTTAAGTGCGGTTAAGTGCGCTTGCTCCGCTACTGGCAGCCCGGGTTCGGATCCCGGGCGCGCACCAACGCACCACTTGTCCGGCCATGCTGAGGCCGCGTCCCACATGCAGCAAGTAGAAGGATGTGCAACTATGACATACAACTATCTACTGGGGATTTGTGGGAAAAAAGGAGGAGGATTGGCAATAGATGTTAGCTCAGAGCTGGTCTTCCTCAGCAAAAAGAGGAGGATTAGCATGGATGTTAGCTCAGGGCTGATCTTCCTTACAAAAAAAAAAAAAAAACATAATGCTGTAAAAATTAAATGTGAATGGAAAGATCTATTGAGCCATCATACAATTTGGAGGGAGATAGGACCCAACCCCTCATTCCTAGCGACACTTGATTTCTTTTCTCCTTCCAAAAAATACCACAAGGTTGCAATTAGAATCTCAACTTTGTTAAAAATGAGAAACATATTTTCATCATTTTTAGGATTTTTTAAGATTAAGTCCCAATAAAATCATTTTCTCACTATTAACTATTATATTTTGGCCTCAGTTTTAGGAGACCTTTTTTCAAATCCAGTTACGCAGATACAACCTCCAATATATTGTTAACTGAATAGAGTAGACTGTCAAATTGTTACCTCTTGCTTTGGTAAAAAATTTTAAATTATGTACATGTATATGTATATACATATATATGTTTTTGTATATACATAGAACATTCCTAGTAAGATACTCAAGAAACGAGTGATAGTAGTACCTCTGGGGCAAGAAACATGGGGAACTGCAGGATAGAGAAGGAGACATTTACCTTTTGTTTCTTTGAATAATTTTTCAATCTTTTAGTGTGAACATTTATTAATTTTGTAATTTTAAAAATCTAGCTAACAAAAATTAATTAAAAACAATCAAAATGAAAGTCTGAACTAACTCTATCAACAGGAATTTTCAATCATTATTGAAGATTATCTTATTATTGAACAAGAATTCATACAGGGTGAATAAGAAAGCAAATATTTCACCAAAACAATCCTGTAGCTTTAATGGAAACTCCCCTGATTGTGAGGATGGGGCCATTCATTAGCACAATAGTGTCCCATAACCACAGTTAAATTTGTAAACGGATCTATACGCCTATAATTTTTTTCTATAGTCTTTCATTTCCTGCATCTCAGAAATCTGTCATCTACAACTTCTCAGTTTGAAAATGTCTCCCTCCCAGAGTAAATTAGGTATGTTTTAGTGTTTCCCCAGCTCTTTCTGGATATGAAAGCTGTTGTCTACACAGCACTGGAGGTCAAGAATAGACACTACACTTGTTCTTTGGAGGACCCCTTGCCTTTCTTAGAAATCACGTCTTTCCTGCACTTTGTCTTTTCTCTCTTTCTCTTTCTCCCCTCCCTCCTGCACCCCCCACAGCAGGTGCACGGTTTGTCGTCATCGACCTTGCTAGTGCTCCCAGCCCACGGCTTCCTGAGCCAGTCTTGAACCTGGGCTGCCTTTGTGACCTGCTCCAGGTTGTGTGCTTAGAGAGTTGCAGTTGTTCCCTATCCAGTTAGCTTTGCTAATTGCTAGGAACAGAGTCTATTTATTGAGTGCTTACTATGTAGTAGGCGTGATGCCGAGGACGTTTGTCAAGATGGGTTCTCAAAAATCATTCCCATTTTACAGTTGAGGAAACTACAAAAAATAACACGGTTGTGATCCAGGAGGATAGAGAGTAACTGCAGCAACTCTAAAAGTACTCCTCATCTAACCAATCCACCCTCAAATTTTGTCTAGAACCCAACCATTTCTCACTACCTCCCCTGCTACCACCCTGGTCTCTGCCATCACCATCTCTTGGCAGGATCATTACAAGGGAAGGGCCTCCAACTGGTCTTTTTTCTTGCTCCCTTGCCCCCTTCTTAAAAATCTTTAAATTTTTAAGGGCTTTTCACTCCTCTGCTTCCCATCTAAACCTAAGGAGAAACAAAGTGTTTAAAACAACCCATAGAGCCCTGTGGGATCTGTCTCTCTCCACCTGTCTGAAACAGTCTACTACTATGTGTCCCGTAGTTCACTCTCCTGTACCCATACTACTTTTACAACTCCTGTTTTCTGAATTTTAGAAAACAGATATTTCATTTGTATGATGTACTCAAATGAATTTAGTTTTCAAATAGATAAGGACCAATGTTGCACTGTGAATTTATTGTCTCTCTACCCCCACTAGAATGTAAACTCTCCAAGGTCAGAAACTATTTTCTTCGCAATTGTTTCTGGTTTCTAGAACAGTTCCTGGCACATAGTGTATGTTCAAAAAATATGTGTTGGATTTGTGAGTGAATAAGTGGGGAAAAAACCCACATGCTTTAGAATCAGATAGAATTGGGTTCAAATTCCAGCTTTATCAATTATTATATGCGTGTCCTTGTATAATGTTTTCCCTTTGCTGAACATCAGTTTCAACTTTGGCAAAATTGGAAGGAGATAGCAATCTCATGGGCTTTCGGGAATGTTTAGTGATATCATGCATGTCAAGGGCCTGGTATAAAGTAGGGTTGCAATATATTTTACCTATTTCTAGTCCCTTCTCTCCTCTTCCAATTTCCACTCAAAGGAGGAGATGGGGAGAAAGGAATATTGAAGGGCAAAGTCATATTCACTGAAATTATTTAATAAATGCTTCTTGAGCATCTACTATGTTATAGACACTGGAGATATAAAGATGAATGAGTTATTCTGCATACCCTCAAAGAAATCATTTCGGTATAATGATTCACTTATTAAACCAAGAATAATAAGACCTACAGAAATGAAAAGTTCTCCTTATAGAGTATGAAAATATTAATCCTGCATGGACCAGTATTCTCCCTTGTTCCTGTGAAAATTATTACCTTAATATTCTTAGCTTTTATATTTTTCAATTATACCTGAAATATACAGCCAAACATTCAGATAAACACAACTATCTATATCCATTCAGGTTCAGTTAGTATCATTAACTTCTCAAGATTTCTTTTTTCTTCCTAGTAATACCATATTAAATTTGCAAGTTTAAAATAAATACCATAAAGACAGTATGAAAAAAGTTTATTTTTACTACTGTTGAATGATTTTTAGTGAACAAATGATGAAGGGTGTTTTTAAGTGGGATAAATTAAAAACAAATTTCTTCCATTTGAAAAAACTTTCATTTTTAATTTACCAGTGTTTTCATTAAATAGGGAATCGTCGTGGATCTGTGCAGTTCAGAAAAGTGAATATCAATGAAATATAGTATGCACAACAGTTGAACGGTCCCTAAATTGTTATTACTATCATTTCAATTATTTATGCAGTAAACTGTATAATATAACAATAACATTAAAAGATAAATACAAACCTTAGCTCCCCGAAGTGCTGCTTCTTCCTCCAGATCATATTTACAATTAACCAGAAGTCGGAATTCCAAGTCTTATTGAGAAATATTTCACTTGCTTTTGAATTGTACCAGCTCCTTCTCTGAGTCTCCCCACTGTACTCTACATCTGATGAAACATTTATTCGAACAAACAAAATACATATGTACAAATAAATACAAGTGTCAGCAGCTGACACACAAATGCAAACACATGTCTTTCCCCATACCCACCATTTGACAGCATGACAGGCTAAAGAGCATTTTGAATGGAAACTCCGCATAAAGCTCTGAAACGAATGACCAGACAAAAGCGCTGTAATCAATTTAATGTCTTTAGGAAATACGCTTTTCTCTAGAAGTGTGATTCTTTGATGACTCATAGTGGCAGGACAGGTAACAGGGGAATGGATGCCTGGAAGCCATGAATGGCAGGAGAGCAACTGGAAACAGCCGCCCTTCAGCCCCATCATCTGATCTCGCCACTTGACTGTGGAAGAATTAAGGGCAAGTTTCTCAATCACCCGGAGCCTGGATGCCAGGAAACCAATCATCGCCCAACCACTTTGTTGGGCCATTAATAGAGCCTCAATCTCTATCTTTGTCCAAATGAAAGCACAAAGAAAATAACTTTTCATCTGAAGAATCATCTTAAGATCCCCAAATGGAAAGTAAGGGGAGCAGTAAACCTCTTAAACTCGTTTGGCAGCTCTAACACAGGGCATTAAGGTAAGAAGGTTATTTACGGCAGAAGAAGGGAGAGAGAATTCCGAAGTGAGAGCTGGAAGGACAAAAGAGAGGATAGAGGCCAGCTTGCATCATCCCCTGCGCCATTCAAATGTGAAGAGAAACAATTTTAACCAGGAACCAGTTGCCACAAATACTCTGACACAGAAGCTTCACTTGTAACTCAGTCACTCAAGATAATTCAGGCAGAGTGTACATCTCCCGCCCAAACAAAAGACGATTACCTCAGGATGCCCCTTAACGTTGCCTGTAGGAAGATGGCAGCGGGACGTTTTCTTTGGGGATATCTGAAGGCTACATCCCTCCCCTGGCCCTGCCCTCTGCCCCCTTATCACTGTCCATCCAGCCTTTTCTCTGTAACTTGGGACCACGATGCTCCCCCTGAGGCTTCAGATGGGGAGGATTTGAGTTTCTGCCTGCCTGCCTGCCTGGGATTTGGGATTCGTTTTGCAGACTGATCCTCCCTCCGTCTATTTCATTTTCCTTCCCTCAGATTTGAAGCAGAGAGTAGAATAAGGAAAAAAGTTCTGTGTTCTCTTTCGGGACACTATTCTTTCCGGTTCCCCCCGGGGAAGGTGGTAACAGGTGAATCTTGATGGGATCATTTTGAGTTTCCAGGGCTCCCCTACGGATTAATTCGCTCGTAAGCACGGAAGGGAGCCGGGTGGACTCTGCTCGCCTGCAGCCCGATCTTTCCAGTCCTCAGCCAGGCCAGCACTTTCTGCTGCCCAGAGATCTTCTAAACCCCATGTTGGGGAAACCTGGGCTGCTTCTGAGGCCAATGACGGTCGTAATCATTTTCAAAGGTATTGTTTTCACCTGGGAAGGGACTTGAGGCGGCAACACAGCATGCCATGAATAATTATGAGGGAGCTGAGAAAGCTTTTTCTTTCCTGTGTGTGGTGGAAAGGGGAACTGAAGGCTGCACCGCTGTAAGCAACTAGGTAACCCCAGCCTGGGAGGAAGGAAGGGCAGAGGTGTGAAAGTAGGGACAGAGATTAGAGGTGGCATGTGCCAGCCAGCCTGGCTCTCCCCTAAGGAGTGGCAGTGGAACCCTCTCCCTCAGACTCTGCCTTTATAGGAAGGTGGAGCCAGAGAGGATCCTCTGTCACCAAGTGTCGGTCTTGGGGGGAAGTTTGATCAGGGGATCTAAGGGCACACCCACCCACCCTTGGCTATTAGTACTGCCCAACTTTGAATTTGCTTAGCTTTAAATACATCCTCTCAGGGCAGCTGGTGGCCTAGTGGTTAAATTCAGTGTTCTCTGGTTAGGTGGCCTGGTTGGGTTCCTGGCCATGGACCTACACCATGTGTTGGCAGCCATGCTGTGGCAGCCACCCACATACAAAATAGAGGAAGATTGGCACGGTTATTAGCTCAGGGCGAATCTTCCTCAGCAAAAATAATAATAATAATAATCAATTAATTAAAAATAAATAACTAAATACATCCTCTCTTGTGATCCAGGGCCAATATCTAGAGGTGAGAAACTGGCCGCCATAATCTGTGCTCCCCAACATGGTGAGGACAACCCCTCCACTGGGCCCCTTTACTCGGCAAAATGAGAGTTGTTATAAAACAGGAGGGAAAATGGCTTTTTATACTATAGCTGCAGGTCAACGTGGTATTTGATTAATCCAATTTCTTTAGAGGAGGGAGAGGTGTAGTGGAAAAACTGTGGGGCTGAGAAGCTGGAGCTCCTGAGTCTGGGATCTTGGGATCACTCCTTTCTCCAATCCCAGTGGTTCCCAAACTTTTTCTAAGTATGGAATCCTTTTTGCAAAGGCAATCTTATAAGGAACTTTAATGTATAAAATAGATGAAAGCAGAGCTGCCCACCTAAAGGGGTGGGGGACATGGAGCCCCGGAGCCCCACCCTTTCTCTCCTACTCTGTCTGAGGGGGAACATAGCCCGAAGGTGCGTTCGAGAGATCCTAGGACTCTGCAGAACAGTTTGAAAACCAATGGACTAGATGATCTCTAAGGTAACTTTCAATCTTTCAAATCTCCCGATTTAACATGTCTTCCTTCTGAAGTGCTCATATTGATAACTGGCCTATTTGGGAGGAGAAAGGGAGGGAGAAAGCCAGCCTTGTAAATTTGGGTCTCATAGGGCAGGAGTCCCAGACTGGAAAAATGTGTCAGATGTTTCAGCAGTGTTCAGCATGTGGTGTCACTGTTTGTTTTGGCCTTTCTCATCTGTGTGCAGCAGCAGGGTAAATGAATGTGCCTCATTTCCTCAGCAACAAGCCTGGGTCCCCCGTGTCCCCTCCCCCGGTGAGCAACCAGAGGAGCGAGGAGGGTGTCACGGTGTTGCCAGGGACAGGCTGACAGTAGTACCAAATTAGGAAAAGGACTGACTGAGGATTCCTGGCCAAACTGTATCGCTGATGCTTGGCCAGCAAAATCAGTGGAAGTGTGTGTAATCCTGTATAGACTAGGATGGTATGTGCTCCGCCAGCAATGCAGGAAAAAGGATAATCAAGCGAGACATGGTTCTTTAATAAGTGTAAAACTAAACATCATCAAAATGCTGCAACACAATACCAGGGACTGGAAGTGGTTAGCATCGTGATTACAGAAAGGGCATCAGTATAGGATGTCATTTCTCGCACAGATCCAAGAAAATGTCTAGCATTAGCTTTTATAAACAAAGCCATGGCACACTGGAGTTATTTCTATTTCAAACATATAGTCATTCCACCTTTATTTAGAACATGGGCAAGGGGATTGGAATGGAATATAAATCTGAGACAAGACTCAGTATTGTATATTACTCCTCAAAAGAGTGCAATGCAAGGCACATTCTAAACAAATGCAGGGCGATTCAGCTCTGAACCATTGTTAATCTTTTCATTAAAAGGCACAGTCATTATGTTCCAAATCCTTCTTCCGAAGATCAGATCCAGATTGTCTGACTAATGAAACAATGGAGTCATTTCTACAAAATCCAGAAGAGAGACGCTAGACAAATATTGCAGACCAGATCATTATAGTCACAGAGACCAATCGATTTGAGTGGGACACACACACACACACAGACATATAGAATACACTCTCTACAAGGAAAATATTAGAAGCAAAAGTGATATACTAGCCTATGAATGAAAGACAACATGACTCAAATATCTTCTCTAGAGCCAACCACTCATGCTGCTGCTGCAACACAGTAGAGCTTTGTGTGTGTGTGTGTGTGAGTGTGTGTTTCCTTTCCATTCCTGGCATCAGTTTAAGAACCACAGTTGTGGCTTGTGACTGTGCCTCAGCATGCCAATCCAGGGTGTTGCTGTTTAGAGTAGTTAGCCGATCGGGAACAAAAGGTATTTGATCTTCTTTCCTCTCCTGAAGCTCAAGCTACCTAAATGTGACTTTGGCTTTGGCTTTGTGGTGAGAAACACGCCGAACAGTTGGAAAATGTCGGCAGAGCTTAAAATATGTGGGTGCCAGTTCATTGTTGGCAGCCACACATTCCCTAGGGGTAAAAATCTGACAGACAAGAATGAGCCTACGTTTCCAGTTGCATGTTCCCTTTGAATGAGTTCCCTGAGGGTGGAAGGTGGGGGAAAGAATATGAAGGGGAAGCCTGTGTTATAAAAACTCAGGGCCCGCTCTTTTTTGGCATTTCCTCTGCTGAGGGTGTGAACCCATGAGTAGTGAGAAGAGGAATGAAACATTTCGACTCACGGAATCGTGTGAGGTGGTCAGAGGGAGGAGGAAGCACATTGCCAACGTATACTTTTTAACACTAGCAAATACTTTTTGACGAAGTTCTAAGCACTGGGTATAGAAATCCCCGGGCTTTTGTGAATTGTGTTGGGGCCTTTCTCAAGTGCACTGGTGAAAACTATGTTGTACCAAAAACCCCTTGAGCATTTCCTGTGCCTTTGGGGCACAGTCCATGAGTGGAAGGAATGTGGAATTAAAGGGGGAAATTTGCTTCATTGGTGACCGAATGGTACATGAATAAAGTGTTTCATCGATCTAGCACCAATCTCAAGAGAACAAGGGGACTTTATAGACTATTCATCAACCATTATGCAATATATGATAGTTTCCTTGAGGTACATTGGCTTCAGGTGACATAAGTAGGGAAAGGTGAGTTATCTTAGGTTCAATGGCAAACTAGTCACAGAAGTAAGTGTACATTTCCTTTGTAAATGGTCTAATAGGGCTATAATGCTGATCTTAAACATTGAAGCCTTGCCCATAATTATTGAGAATCAGATATGGTCCCAAGTAGAGTAGACTGGGTAGACCAATTTGCCATTAGAGAATCTTAGCCAGTAGTGGCACTAAGCCCCTACAAGCATCCATCAAATCAGCATTCAATCCAAGGAAAAACGCTGTGCCTCCTTTGCAAATGCAACTTCAAAATAACTCCCCTGGAACTCTTTCTCTCTAACCAGCTTTCTGCAACTTTCTATATAGACATTCTGACACCCAAACTGATCATGCCCATACTGGGCAAAAATGATGCCCCCTCATCAAACTGTAGTGGAAAAGAGATGGATTTTTGTTATTATTGTACAGGTCAGGGCCCTGACAGGACGCAGGTGGCATACTCAATTTGGGTAATTTGAGGAAAGTTCAATACAGGAACCATTTTCAAAGGTATTTGCAGGTTGTAAGGAAACTGCAAGAGATAGTGCAGCCTCTCAGGGCTGTTAGCACCTCGGTGAGCACCTCTAGTCTGAACGGGGAGGGGAAGAAGCAGCTACTGGAA
This sequence comes from Ceratotherium simum simum, assembly GCF_057802395.1. Taxonomy (NCBI): domain Eukaryota; kingdom Metazoa; phylum Chordata; class Mammalia; order Perissodactyla; family Rhinocerotidae; genus Ceratotherium; species Ceratotherium simum. The sequence continues at coordinate 36,828,930 of NC_141919.1, forward strand.
TCTGGAGGGAGACCGCTGTGTGAAGAGGACAACTTGACAGGAGATGCAAAGCCTCAGTGGACGGGCTCAGTGAGCCTGTGGGTGACTCCAACGGAGTCACCCAGGAATGAAGCGTGAGAATGAATACATTGACCTCACTCTTCTCCTTTTTTCTCATCTCCTGTTGGTGCTCCTCATTGGCCAAACCCAATGGGAACCAGCGGTAAACCTAGACCAATCATGCAGTCCATATAGGTTAGCCTCTCACGGCTTAGGGCAGGGTGGAGAGGATGGAAAGTAAATCTGGAGGGGCAAATGAGAGCTATCCAGCATGGTTAGGCCTGAATTCAAATACATATCTATCGATTAGCTGTTGACCTTGGGCAGCTCACTTAATTTCTCTTAGCCCTCCCTCTGAGGAGAAATGAGATGAGTCACTTGGACATCTCATTTCTGCTCCTCAGCCCCAATATCCATTCCAATTCCAATAGAAGGAGATTGTTAATGTTGTGATTTTTCATAAACAGGAAGACTTTAAATGACATTCACGTTTACATTACTTACCAAAGTGTTTTAAGTCAATAATGTACATTTATATTACAATTTAATGCTTGATTATTTTATATCTGTTACTGTGGCTACAAAATTTTTAGCAGCTTTATTGAGATAAAATTGACGTGTAATAAACCGCACATACTTAAAGTATACGATGTGTTAAGATTTGGCATGGGTAGACACCACATCAAGATAATAAATATATCTATCACCTCTAAAAGTTTCCTCATGCATCATTATAATCCCTCCCTTGCCCTCTTCTCCATGTCCCCTTCTCCATTCATCCATAGGTTTCTATCACTATATATTAGATTACATTTATTACATTTTTATATACAGAGTCATATGTACTCTTTTAAATCTGGTTTCTTTCACTCAGCATAATTAATTTGTGATTTATCTATGTTGTAGCATGTATCAATATTTTACTCCTTATAATGCTGAGTAGTATTCCATTCTATGAATATACCAAGTTTGTTTATCTATTTGTTTATACATCTTGACGTTGATAGAAATTTGGATTTTCTTCCGTTTTTTGACTCTTATGAATAAAGTTACTCTGAATGTTCATAGGGACATATATTTTCCTATCTCTTGGGTGAGCAGAATGGCTGGATCATGTGGTATGTATATGTTAACTTTTTAGGGAACTACCAAACTGTTTTCCAAAGTGGTTGCACCATTTTACATTCCCAAGAGCAGTATATTAGAATTCCAGTTTTTCTACAATGGTGGTCCCTCAAAAAGTTAAAAATAGAATTACCATATAATCCAGCAATCCCAGTTTGGGGTATATATCCAAAGCAATTGGAAGCAAGGACTCAAAGAGCTATTTGCACACCCACATTCATAGCAGCATTGTTTACAATAGCCAAAAAGTAGAAGCAACCCAAGTGTCCATCGACGATTACATGGATAAACAAAATGTGGTGTATACATATAGTGCAGCATTATTCAGCCTTTAAAAAGAAGGAAATTCTGACACGTTACAATATGGATGAATCTTGAGCACATTATGCTAAGTGAAATAAGCCAGTCACAAAAAGACAAATACTGTATGATTCCACTTATGTGAAGTACCCCAGAGTACTCAAATTCCTAGAGACAGAAAGTAGAATGGTGGTTGCCAGAGTCTGGGGGTTGGGTGGGGGCGGTTGAATGAGTTAGTGTTTAATGGGTATAGAGTTTCAGTTTTGCAAGATGAAAAGAGTTCTGGAGATGGATGGTGGTGATGGTTGCACAACAATATGAATGTACTTAACACTACTGAACTGTACACTTAAAAATCATTAAGACAGTAAATTTTATGTTACATGTATTTTACCATGATAAAAAATAAAAACAAATAAATAAATAGAATAACATAAGATAAAAATTGCAGAAAAAATTAGTAGCCATACATGTAGGAGGAAAACCAAGCATCATTGAAGACAAGGACGTGATCACTGATGTCAATTGATGGCATTTGGGTTGAAACTTCAGGTTTCAACTTACTTCAGGTTGCTGAACATCATGTACGTACCCATGAGGGTTAAGGCTGTACCAGGGACATTAAGGAAAAAACAAACAAAAATGTTAATGAGCAAGATTTTATGGAGTATTCTAAAGAGTAACACAAAATAATAATGTCTAAATGTCAATAAAGATGAACTAACAGAAATAAAAAACAAAGAACAAACCCTGAACACTACAACTTTGACTGCTGGTCTTCCCTCGGTGTGCTTGACCAGGTCCTGTTCTTCCACTTCTCTCTACATGTTATCTGTGTAGACTCTACTGTCAGTTTCCTCTTCTCACTCTACTATGAAGACTTGCCTCCCACCATATCTCTCTCTCACACACACACACACACACACATGTGCTTTCTGCTCCTGGCAGTTCTCTAAACATGACTAGTAGTTTCATGGTTCCTTTGAAAATACTGTTCCCTCCATCAGGAATACTCTTCCCCAATCTGTCCACCTGATGACCCAGCTGGTTCTTCTGCACTCAACTGAAACATCTCCTCTGCGGTGAAGCATATCTTTTGGTTATATAACTAATGTTGTGTAAGAACCTGTCCTGGAAAGCATTTATGGAATACTTTGTTTTTAAGTTTATAATTTTGAGTCACTGTTGCATTTGTGGAATTTAAAGAGGAAAAGACAAAAATGAGCACAATTTTAACATATTTCTCTAATAAAGTATATGCTTTCTAGAAGATTTTACAAGATTCTTCTCAGAAGAAAATAAGCTATCATCCAAAATCATTGCCCCTCAATAACGTAGACGAATCTGTGCACAGTGGAAAAGGTCACTTAAAAACCTGCTAATAGCTTACATATGACATGAGAATTAATTGAAGAAACACTGTTAATAGATTAGCGCTATTTCACAGAATAATGTTTGGACACTCAAAAATCAGACCTGCGTTCTAGAACACAATGAAACTACCATGAGGATAAATGGAAAATCAGAAGACCCAAGAACTAATGTAGAAAATATAATACTAACTGGAATTCCTTTTTTCTGAACACCTCATATTCAATATCATTCTTCTGAAGTGTTTCATTTGGCTTGTCACATTTAGTCATAATACTAGCCTAGAAGAATAAAAAAGTCTCAATGGCCAGATTTGGAGGCTGTATTGGGGAGAATGTGGCCAGATAAAGGTACATGAGGAATTTCGTTGCTTTGCCCCTAATGTGTTCCCATTAAATAGTTGTTGAATTTCTTCTTCCCACTGTGCCTTACCCCAGATTTAGCTGGTTTATCCCCAGGATGTGACTGAATTAGAGCTCTCTTCCTTGGGTGTGGTTTTTCTCTCTCTGGATGAATTTCAAAACCAGTAGGCGGTATGAGCCTGGGGTTGAATCTTTCTGTGACCATGACACCTTGGAACAGAGAGACTTACAAGTTTAAGCAGCTACAGCTTTTAGAAGTGTAAGAATGAGCAGTTAATGTTATTTAAGGAGTGGTTGGCAAGAGGATTGATGACAGTATTTTGGGAATCCTGGCTGAATATTTAGGATACTGTTATTTAGAAGACATTACAAATAATAGGAGCTTTTAAAGCCTTCAGGCCTGGCCCCAAATAAATTAGTAGGCTGCTCACTATCATCAGTTGCACTACCAATAAGGGCCAGGTATTGTACATCTCTTATCTCATTCAATCCTCCAAATTTCTGTAAGGTGGATACCATTCTATTTTTGTAGGAAACAAAGTGAGGCTCAAGAAACTTAGGTGAGTTGCTCCAATTAGTGGCAGGAGTGTAACTTTAACCAAGGCTTTCTGGATCTAGCATTTTCTACTTCACCATGATGCCTCACTTTCCATATGTCTCTTGGGGGTCCTATGAATTTGGACGTCTTTTTTGTCGTTGTTGTTGTTGAGGAAGATTCGCCCTGAGCTAACATCCGTTGCCAATCTTCCTCTTTTTGCTTGAGGAAGATTTATTCTGAGCTAACATCTGTGCCAATTTTCCTCTATTTTGTATGTAGGGTGCCGCTGAGGGGTGTAGGCCTGCGCCCAGGATCTGAACCCGCAAACCTGGGCTGCTGAAGTGGAGTGCGCCTAACTTAACCACTACGCCTCAGGACCAGCTTCTGGACATCTTTTTAAAGCTCCCATGGTGATTGTGATATTTAGTGGAGTTTGGGGACACTCATTTAACTAAAGTATGAGGGTTTTAATGTGTTAATCCTGCCAAGAATACAGTACAATATTTATATTTCAAAAGGCAAACACTGGAAATTGGCATTGTTTATCATGAAGGAATAACGATTGGTAAGTTTCACTCACTGAAGAGATATTCCAGGAGGACACCCGAAGGATCTTACAAGCAGTCCTCAAATTATACTAGAGAGGCAGATTGCTCTATGCCTCCCCTGCCCTTCCCCGTTTATTTGTTCCATTTTTAGCTATGGCTTCTCAAACTCTATTTCTCAATCCACTATCAACCTGCTAAACTTCAGATAAATATTGCTTCAAAACAAATTATCCTAGTTCCTAAAAATTTCCATCAGTTTTTAACTTATGAAAAGCATTAAAATCGTGGAGGATTTTTTTTTTTTTTAACCTACATTTTTGAATAGGTGTAGTTTAAGTTTTTAGGTAGGAAGCTCTCCTAGTTTTCTCTTTATGCTTGGAGTTCAGAAAGTCCAGCGGTTTGGGTTAAGAATGTCTTCTAACAAATGTGTAGGTTGGGGCCAGGCCTGCCTGTGGTTGGAATTCTCCATCTTTTCTTCAAATCAGGGAAATGATCTTTTATTGTTGCTTTAGATTATTTCTTCTCTCTCATTTTCAGGAACATCTTTTAGAAGGATATAGAATCTCTGACACTATTGTGTTGTCTTTTTTTTTTTTTTTTGGTCCTGTTTCATTGAGATATACTTGATGTAAAACATTGTGTTAGTTTAAGGTGTACAACATAAAGTTTTGAGAGAGATATATATATAAATGTTTACAACAGTAAGTTTAGTTAAAATAATCACCTCACAGAGTTACAAAAATTTTTTTCTTGTGATGACAATTTTTAAGATCTATTCTCTTAGCAACTTTCAAATACACAATACGGTATTGTTAACTATAGTTACCATGCTGTACATTACATCCCCACAAATTATTTATTTTATAACTGGAATTTTGTACCTTTGATCACCTTCACCCATTCCCCCAAACCCCACCTCTGGCAACTACCAATCTGTTCTCTGTTTCTATGAATTCATTTTTTTTTATATTCCACATAAAAGTGAGATCATACAGTATTTGTCTTTCTCTGTCTGATTTATTTCACTTAGCCTAATGCCCTCAAGGTCCATCCATGTTGTCACAAGTGGCAGGATTTCCTTCTTTTTTATGGCTGAATAATATTCCATTGTATATATATATGCACCACATTTTCTTTATCCATTCATCTGTCAGTGGACACTTAGGTTATTTCCATGTCTTGGCTATTGTAAATAATGCTGCAATGAACATGGGGGTGCAGATATTTCTTTGACACAGTGATTTCGTTTCCTTCAGTTATATACCAGAAGTGGAAATGCTGGATCGTTTGGTAGTTCTGTTTTAATTTTTTGAGTTTTCCATAGTGGCTTTATCAATTTACTTTCCCACCAACAGTGCACAAGGTTTGCCTTTTCTTCACATCCTCTCCAGCATTTCTCTCTTGTCTTTGTGATGATAGCCATTCTAACAGGTGTGAGATAATGTCTCATTGTGGTTTTTATTTGCATCTCCCTGATGATTAGTGATGTTGGGCACCTTTTCATCTATCTGTTGGCCATTTGTATATCTTCTTCAGAAAAATGTCTATTCAAGCCCTCTGCCCATTTTTTAATAATTGGTTTTTTTCCTTGATATTGAGTTGTATGAGTTATTTATATATTTTAGATATTAACTCCTTATCAGATTAACAAATATTAACAAAAATTTTATGATTAACAAATATTTTCTCCCATTCTGTAGTTTGCCTTTTCATTTTGTTGATGGTTTCCTTTGCAGAAGTTTTTCAGTTTGATGTATTCCTGCTTGTTTACTTTTACTTTTGTTGCCTTTGCATTTGGTGTCAAATCCAAAAAATCATTGCTAACACCAATGTCAAGGAGCTTACCCCCTGTGTTTTCTTCTAGGAGTTTTATGGTATCAGGTCTTATGTTCAAATCTTTAATCTACTTTGCATTGATTTTTGTATGTGGTGTAAGATAAGGGTCCAGTTTCATTCTTTTGCATGTGGCTGTCCAATTTTTCCAAAACCATTTATTGAAGAGACTACCCTTTCTCCATTGTACATTCTTGGCTCCTTTGTCATAAATAAATTGATCATTATGCGTGGGTTTATTTCTGGGCTCTCTGTTCTGTTCCATTGATCTATGTGTCTGTTTTTGTGCCAGTACCATACTGTTTTGCTTACTATACCTTTGTAATATAGTTTGAAATCAGGAAGTGTGATGCCTCCAGCTTTGTTCTTCTTTCTCAAGATTGCTATGGCTATTTGGGGTCTTTTTTTTTTTTGTGAGGAAGATCAGCCCTGAGCTAACATCCATGCTAATCCTCCTCTTTTTGCTGAGGAAGACCGACTCTGAGCTTACATCTATTGCCAATCCTCCTCCTTTTTTTTTCCCCAAAGCCCCAGTAGATAGTTGTATGTCATAGTTGCACATCCTTCTACTTGCTGTATGTGGGACGCGGCCTCAGCATGGCCGGAGAAGCGGTGTGTTGGTGCGTGCCTGGGATCCGAACCCGGGCTGCCAGTAGCGGAGTTCATGCACTTAACTGCTAAGCCACGGGCCGGCCCAGGGTCTTTTCTGATTTCATAAAAATTTTAAGATTGTTGTTCTATTTATGAGAAAAATGCCATTTGAATTTTAATAGGGATTGCATTGAATTTGCAGATCACTTTGAGTAGCATGGGTATTTAAACAATATCAATTCTTCTAATCCATGAACATAGAATATCTTTTCATTTATTTGTGTTTACTTCAATTTCTTTCATCAATATCTTATAGTTTTCAGTGTAAAGATCTTTCACCTCCTTGGTTAAATTTATTCCTAGGCATTTTATTCTTTTTGATGTAATTGTAAATGAGATTGTTTTCTTAATTTCTGTTTCTCTTAGTTTGTTAGTGTACAGAAATGCAACTCATTTTTGTATATTGATTTTGTATCCTGTGACTTTACTAAATTTGTTTATTAGTTCTAACAGATTTTTAGTGGAGTCTTTAAGGTTTTCTATATATAATATCATGTCATTGGCAAATAGACAGTTTTACTTGTTCCTTTCTGATCTGGATGCCTTTTATTTCTTTTTCTTGCCTAATTGCTCTGCCGGGGACTTCCAGTACTATGTTGAATAAAAGTGGAGAGAGTGGGCAGCTTTTCACTGCTGAGTATGATGTTAGTTGTGGGCTTGTCATATATAGCCTTTATTATGTTGAGGTACATCCTCTCTATATCCGCCTTGAGAGTTTTATCATGCTTGGTTGTTGAATTTTGTCAAATGCTTTTTTATGCATCTATTGAGATGATCATATGATTTTTGTCCTTCATTTTGTTCATGTGGTGTATCACATTGACTAATATGTGGATGTTGAACCATCCCTGCCCCCTGGAATAAATCCCACTTGATCATGGTGTGTGATCCTTTTAATGTATTTTTGAATTCTGTTTGCTAATATTTTGTTGATAACCTTTTCATCTATGTTCATCAGGAATATTGGCCTGTAATTTTCTTTAGTTATGATGTCTTTGTCTGGTTTTTATATCAGTGTAATGGTCCCCTTATAAACTGTATTTGGAAGTTTTCCATCCTATTCTATATTTTGAGAAGGATTGGTATTAATTCTTCTTTAAATGTTTGGTAGAATTCACCAGTGGAGCCATCAGATCCTGGACTTTTGTTTGTTGGGAAGTTTTTGATTACTGATTCAATCTCCTACTAGGACTAATTAGTCTGTTCAGATTTTATATTTATTCATGATTCAGTCTTGGTAGGTTGTATGTTCCTAGGAATTTGTCCAATTCTTCTAGGTTGTCCAATTTGTTGGCTTATAATTGTTAATAATAATCTCTTATGATCCTTTGTATTTCTGTGGTATCAGTTGTAATGTCTTCTCTTTCATTTCTAATTTTGTTTATTTGAGTACTCTCTTTTTTTTCTTGGTAAGTCTACCTAAAATTTTGTCTATTTTGTTTGTCTTTTAGAAATACAGCCTTTAGTTTCCTTGATCTTTTTTTTTTTTTAGTCTCTATTTCATTTATTTCCTCTCTGATCTTTGTTATTTCTTTCCTTCTACTAACTTTGGGCTTGGTTTGTTCTTTTTCTAGTTCCTTGAGGTGTAAAGTTAGGTTGTTTATTTGACCTCTTTCTTTTTTTCTAAAGTAGGTGTTTATTGCTATGAACTTCCCTCTTAGAACTGCTTTTGCTGCATCCCATAAGTTTTGGTATATTGTATTTCCATTTTCATTGGTCTCAAGATATTTTTTGATTTATCTTTTGATTTCTTCTTTGATCCATTGGTTGTTCAATAGCCTATTGTTTAATCTCTACATACATGTGAATTTTCCAGTTTTCTTCTTGTAATTGATTTCTAATTTCATATCATTGTGGTCAGAAAAGATGCTTGATATTATTTCAGTCTTCTTAAATTAATTAAGCCTTTTTTTGTGGCCTAACATATGATCTATCTTGGAGAATGTTCCATGTGCACTTGAAAAGAATGTGTATTTTGCTGTTGTTGGATGGAATGTCCTATAAATGTCTAAGTCCATCTCTAATGTGTTGTTTAAGTCCATTATTGATTTTCACACTCAAGTTCCAAAGATGGTTAATAGTGGTGTCAGAATTTGAAACCAAGGTCTCTCTCTAGAGCCTGTGATAGACAGAATTTTAGATGGCCCCTATGACATTTGCCCCTGGTGTTACTCCTATGATTATGATATGTTTTATGGCAAAAGGCATTTTACAGATATAGTTAAGGTTTCTAATCTGTTAATCTTAAAAGGGAGATTATCTGAGTGGGACTAATCTAAACACACAAACCCTTTAAAGACAGAAGTGTTCTGTGGCTGGTGGCAGAAGAAGTTATGGAGATTCAGAGTGTGAGAAGGACTCTGTACACCATTAAGATAGACAGCAACATCTCACTGATAGGCAACAAGGAAAAGGGGAGCTCAGATGTAAACCACAAGGGGGTATATTCTGCCAACAACCTGGACGAACTTGGAGGGGAATTCTTCCCCAGAGTCTCCCAGCCGACACCTTCATTCTGGCCTTGGGAGACCCTGAGCAGAGAAGTCAGTTGAGCCAGTCTGGACCTCTGACCTACAGAACTATGAAATAATAAATAGGGATTGTTTAAGACACTAAGTCTGAGGTAATTTATCACACAACGTAGAAAGCTGATACAGGGCCCATGCTGTTAACCCTGACAGTTACAATGACCTCCACATGAAGTGCCCCTCACCTCATCTTGTTCACTCTCCTTTGGGCTCCTTCTGGCTTTCCTGGTTTCCAACGGCACTGGCCTTTCTCTAGTTGTTGTACTTCACTCCTTCTTCGCTCAGGACCAATGTGTGTGCTGCTCCCTCTGCCTGGAAAATTCTCCTACCAACCCCCTGCCTCCTCCTAGCCAAGTCCTATTCGTCCTTCAGAATGCAGTGAAAACATCACTTCCCCAGGGGAAGACTTCTCTGATGCCCCAGACTAGGCCGAGTGCTCTCACAAGACCCTCTATTTTACTTTCTTAGCTCTTGCACCATTTGTAAATATATTTGTGTGATTTCTTTTGATAAATGTCTCAGTTGATCTCCCTCTTATACTCAATCACAGAATCCAGTTCACAACCATCAAAACAATTTTCTCGATTTTAATTTTTATATTCAGTCATTTGCTTTCCTCTTTATCATAGGTCTTCTCTACATAGACTCTAAGTTTGTTGAGGACAGGTACCAAGTGCATGTGCTCACCATTGCATCCTCAGGGTTTAGCTCAGTGCCAACTATAACTGGCATTTGATATCCCATTTTAGTCAATGAATGAGAAGACTGAGAACTATGCAATTTCCACTTGGGTGATCCTAATCTCTCCTTCTTTCTCTCTCTCTCTCACACACACACATACACACACACACACTTACACACACTGCAAACTGTTGCCAGCTCTGTTATGGAGCCAAGTATGGATTCATCTGTGCGTTCATTCTTTGCTTTGAATTGTTTCTCTACCAATTTAAAAAAAATTTCAAAAAAGGTGGCTGCAAGTGGTTAAAATAATAAGACGAGTAACTGGATTACTGCATGAGGTATCTGAATCATGCTCCCTTTATTTCAACCATTCAGCTGTTTACAAAGCCAATAGGTTAGCTTTTGAAATATTTAGAAAGAGGTGTAAATTGTGGTGTGGGAGAAATCTTAAAGAAGATAAAGTACGTACTAGTCTAGAAACTAGGAAGACAGTTTTAACTTTGGCTAGGCTGAACTTTGGCTATTATTAACCTCTCAGGGTCTATTTGTCAAATTAGAGTTCGAGACAGATGGATATGAGGTCCATTTTTAATCTAATTTTCCAAAGTAGTGCACCTATGACTGCTCAATTTGGCAATACTATTTTGAAATTATTTCATGGAAGTAACTTCTATATGATTAAAAAACAATCTATAAGACTAAGAATTTTTATAGATTTACCTCACTTAATAAGGAATGGATGAGTTCCAGCAATGATGGCATTAAGGTAAATTTTTTTTTTTTTTTTGTGGGGAAGATCAGCCCTGAGCTAACATCAATGCTAATCCTCCTCTTTTTGCTGAGGAAGACCGGCTCTGAGCTAACATCTATTGCCAATCTTCATCCTTTTTTTCCCCCAAAGCCCCAGTAGATAGTTGTATGTCATAGTTGCACATCCTTCTAGTTGCTGTATGTGGGATGCGGCCTCAGCATGGCTGGAGAAGTGGTGCGTCGGTGCGCGCCCGGGATCCGAACCCCGGGCCGCCAGTAGCAGAGCACGCGTACTTAACTGCTAAGCCACTGGGCTGGCCCTAAGGTAAATTTTTATTAAGTAACTCTGCTTTTTTTTGACCTCTGCTAGTCAGTTGTAGATATGACTCACTAGAAACACTATCCCAAATAATATTAATGATAGTACTAAGATATTACTAAATACTAAGTATGCAGAAATAAAAATAAGACACAATAAAATGGAAAATATGCAATAATATTTTTTACATAAATGTTCATACCTAGAGAATTTTTAATTCCTTAAGCTCGATCAAGCTGGCCCATTTTTTTCCACCAGTCTCAAATTACCTTACCACATACTGCTTTAAACCAAAGTAATTCTCAAAATTTTCCCATAACAAACATTTTTCCAGTCTCTCTTGCTCAATTTTATCTAGTAATCCTGACACAGTTGGAGAATGCATTTATTCAGCCATGTATTTGACAGACATTTATTGAGGTTCCACTTTTTGCCAAGCAGGAGAAGATATGAGCATATCAGAAGGAACTGCTTACTTAACTTAGTCATATTGACCCTTTTTATGAAATGTATTCTGAGACTTGTCACTGTCTCCCACCAAGCTAATGTCTGACAGTTATCAAGAAATGCATAAGTTTATAAATGTTGTATTTCCAGCATTAGCCCAACTTATGAAGTTTATGAGGAGGACTCTGGGGATTCTGAGAAAGAAACCCACAAATTCCATGGAGTAGGGGAGAAAGGCAGGGGGTGGCTTCTGTCAGCAATATATGCCTTGCTTAACATGCAGACATTGCCTATAACTTGTGCTGTCATAATCCTGATAGAGTGGGTAGGAACGACGGAGATGGAAAGGAGTGAAGAGAAAGCACGTTCAGAGCCCTGATGCGGTGGGAGGATTTGGCTCATGGAAAGGAATGGGTCTGATGTGGAGAATAAGGGTAGAAATGGGAAAAAATGACACCCTGCATAAACTCTTTAGTGTTTCTCCTGTCCTCTCTCCTTAAATAAATAGTTCCCCTTACATTTGACCATTTCCATTTTATGTAGTAATTCAGAAGAATGTTTTGAGGCGTGTGTGTGAATATAAGTATAAAAGTGAATATATGCATCAAGGAATTCCTTCAAGGAATTGCTAATTGCAGACTATGATCGGACTGCATGCTGTTTTAATTTCCCGTATGACAACTTGCTTATGGTTGCTCTTAATTCAGTGGTTGTTATTTCCTTGTTGTTCCTAAACCTCTGTTGATTTTAGAGGAAAGATTATTTAAGTGAATATGTATTCATATTTATACTTACACATATAAGTGAACGTATATGAAATTTTCAAGTTTATTGCATCTTTTCCTCTCTTTATACCAGACCCCTTTCCTAGACAGTGTTAGCATTAAACTTGTACTTTGAATTTTTTGGAAAGTTTTAAACTGGTACTTAGCCTGTAAGAATTAATGATCTCAAGTTTAAATGGAAAACAATGTAATTTTAAGAAGTTCAGAATATTTCAAGTCTTTGTTACAAGTCAGTAGAGGAACTGGAATTCAAGTGCATAATACATAGAAAATAATGTGAAATGGCTAATTCTGAATTCTGAAACGATTCGAACAGTCATTGGGGCTTATATTCTACAAGAAAGGAAGCCCCTATCAATGTTCACTGTGGCTGACTACACTGAAAAATTATGGTTAAAATTTGTTCTCTCTGAAGAGAGATGTATTAATGAAGTATAAATTTGTTGGTTTGAAATATTCTCAGTCCAGCAATCTCTTCCACACTAAAATTATAATTGTTATTTGATATATAATATTAATTCTAATATTACTCTAATTTTTCATTTTTAAGTAGAGGTAATTCTACAATAAAAATAATACATGTACACTATTAAAATTTTTGAGAATATAGAAAAATAAAAGGCAGAGGGAGGAAAAAATCCCATGGACTTTTTACATTTGGTTTCAACCCAGCCAGCTTGTCACATGTGAAATTTCACCAAGGCTGCAGCAAAAGCCGAAGGGGGTTGTAATTGCATCATCTGTGAATCGCTTATTGCAAAAAACACTCCTTCAAGGAATTGCAAATTGTAGATGGCGATCAGACTACATTCTGTTTTCATTTTTGATTTGACAATATGTTGTGGCTGCTCTTTTTTCAGTGACTATTTTCTGTGTTGTTCCTGTTCTGCTGCTGATTTTAGAGGAATGGTCCTTAGACATTTAAATAAATGCAAAGAACTGTTTGTAAAGTAGAATGCTATAGTATAATTGGATGTGAGGACAATCTGACTGTAAGAAACATGGATGAGTTGCCTCTCTTGGTGGCCAAGATTTGATTCACAGAGCTGTCTGCCCTGGCCTGCAGAGCTCTGGAAGCTGGTGGAGGAGAAAAACCTAGCACTCCTGTGGATTCCCAGTCATTCCCAGTCCTGCTCCTCTGTATTTCGGATGTACGGTGAGTCTCCACGGGAAGCCCATATGTAAATTTCTCTATATTCGCTTATACTGTAACTTAGGAGTAAAGCTGATATAAGTCAAGCTAAAGTTATTATTCTTATAGCAAGTACAGTGTATTTTTTAGATTAGGCTTCTCCTTTTATGTTGGTTTGGTAATAAAACCAAGAATCAGTAATTAACACACAACATTAATAAGTCCCATGGCCAGCTTCCCTTCAAATTTAAAGATATACCAAGAAGAAAATGAACTTTGGATTTTGGCATGTCTATACCCCCAAAGTAGCTGAACTACAGACTTTTAAATTGTCTTTTGGAAATAATTGACTCTAAGCTAGAGATTTTGTTGGCTAAATTTTGTCCCAAAGCCATTTTTTAAACTACTGAGTTTATAACTACTAAAAACAAAGAGTAATAAGGAAAGTACTGATGACAGTGTAATTTACAACAGCAGTGTTTGGGGGCTTTTAAAACTACATCATCGAACTGGGAATTAGGATGGGTTCCATCCTGCGCTTTCTCATTGGTCTTCTTACAAACTCCCTTTGTAAACTTGGGTGAGTCACTTGGCCTTCTTTGTGGCTTGACTCTGCGTGGGTACCCTCCCAAAGAGAGAGTGTGGCTTTAAACTAACTAGATGGAAGGTTCTGTGAAGGTGCAGAGTATCATAGCCTTTCCACCACTCCGGTTTTACTTTTCATGAAGATTATTAACATTTGGCAAAGAGTCATTACTTGACAATTTATTATCCTGTTCAAATCCAGGTAGGTTAAAAGTTTAAACTTTTTACACCAAAAGTCAAGTCTCGTGTGCTTTATAGAAACCCCAGATACCACATGGTAAAAAAAAAAAGATCATGAATTTCATTCGAAAGCCTCTTTTTTGGCACATAGGCTCTGCATTATAATGAAATATTCCATTGAAACGTCTGCTCTGGCACCGTGAACGGAGAAAAGTCTTGTGTTTGTATACTCTGTGAAGTTGAACAACAATTTCCAACATATGTTAGGAGAGGCTGCCCTCTTTGGAGATGGGAAAATGGATAGTTCCAGAGGGAAAAGAAAGCCGAGCGCTGAAAAGTTTTTGTTAATCTTTTACTGGTGAAACAGAGCTGGGAACAGAGCAGCCTGTTGGCTGCGGGGAAGGTTGGAGCCAAAAGGCCCAGCCCACAGGAAATGAACGCTGTCCTCCTCAGTGAGGCTACTTAAGCAGAGAGAAAACATTTACAGTACTTGTAATTACGATAGTTTTCGGCACCTAAATTGTCATAAATCACATTTATAAAAGCCATCTTCGCACCAGTCAAATTTTGAAAGCTGCAAAATATATTCAGCTGGTGGGTAGTTTGAAACGGTGGTACATATGTTTGGAATAAATACATGTTATAATTATGGTTTTTAATACTGGGAGGTTTCTTATGAGGATTTATACTCACATACTGATGATAATGGAGTACATTGTGAACATAATGAAGTGGTGATGGGTGGTATTTGTTCCGGTATTTCTACAAAATACTGCTTCCAACTCTAAGAGATATGTTTCTATGTAAATCCCCATACATCAAGATAAAAATATACTTCTTGGTGTATTTCCTGGAGCAAACTACCTGGAGAGAAAATACCTGCATTTTCACAACCAATTCATGGATCTTAAAACATAATTATGTCTTATTGCATTGTTGATCCCAGAGCAGTATTTGAATTAAAAAGGAGTGCCAATAGAATTGGTAGAAAGTAAAAGAGCTCTATTTTATATCCAAGAGCATGGTGGAGTGAAATCTAGTTTTAATAAAACACTAGTATCATAATAAGCAGATGAGTCTAACTGGTAATTAGAGTTTTTATTACATATGTATTACCTAACCCCAAAGCCAGTCCTACCACGTAGAAAATGAAGGAGAGAGATCGTGGATTATATAGCTTGGCAGGGTCAAAGGAGGAATCTGAATGAACTCTGTACACAGTTCTGACACATTTGGACAACCGTATTTTGGCCTGTGAGAACCCTGTCTGAGATATCTCTTTATAATAATCTTTCATTCAATTATTAACTCATTCAACAAATATTTGCTACGCACCTCGTGTATGCCAGGCACTAGCCTAGCCCCTGAGGCTATAAATAGGAATAAATTGGCGTCTAGCCTTTGGGGAGTTTCTGCTTCTGAAGGAAATAAAGCCATAAACAAATAATTACAACACAACGTATTGTGTGCACTAATAGAGGTGTGAATATAATCTTTGTCTTGACAGACATTTCCACTGTAAACACTGCAGCAGATGACACATGCTCTGGGTTTGTTGCTGCTGGGGACTGGCCAGAGATTCGAGCAGCCTAGGTGAGGAACGTGTTTAGAATTGAGCTTGGTCAACAGATTCAGAATGATATCCTATAGCTCTTGGTCTTGCTTCATTTCCATAAGCATTTTAAAAATGTGGGTCTCTTCTTACTGTTAATGTATGTATTCCACAGGATCCTTTTCCTATTTTGAAAGTTTATGACTTAGAGCAGAAAATGTGATTAGACTGCTGAGTGAACAGCCTACTCTGGGAATGCAGGGCCTCATCACAGTAAAATAGGCAGTAGGAGGGTATAATATCAGGATTTTGCTCTCTCTCCAAGTACATATCTGTTTTTACCTCCGCATCCCCACTATGTCAGAAAGTTCTGTTTTAGAGATTTGGTTCCATTTTTCATCTCTGCTTAGGTATAAATCATTTACCTCTTAGTGTGATTGAACTTCAGATCCTTTCTTTAGAACAGAATTTGACTGGAAATGAAAAGGGTGCGTGCCCAAGATACACTGCTATGCTGATGGTGATACCCTCTGTTCAGGGAGGTGGAACAACTTCTTCCTTGTTTCCTAAGCCAAGTTACAACAGTACATTTTGGAGTAGCACATCTCTTCAACAGCCATTAAAAAAATATCTGAGAATCAGTATGTGCCAGGCACTGTGCTAGGAGCTGGAAATAAAATAGTG
The DNA here is from genome assembly GCF_057802395.1 of Ceratotherium simum simum. Taxonomy (NCBI): domain Eukaryota; kingdom Metazoa; phylum Chordata; class Mammalia; order Perissodactyla; family Rhinocerotidae; genus Ceratotherium; species Ceratotherium simum. The sequence continues at coordinate 36,845,343 of NC_141919.1, forward strand.
AGCAAAACAGTGTGTGCTCTCATGAAGTTTATAATCTAGTGGAGAAGACAGTGACTAAGTGCTCTGAAGGAAGGGAACACAATTTTATGACGTAGCAGCCAGGAAAATGCATCACATAGAACTCTCGTTATGGGGAGCATATTTGACTGATGGCCCATCACTGCCCTTCTGGATCCATCCCCACGTTAACACCAAGACTACACTTTCCAAGGACTCCTCCCAGCCCATGAATGAGCACAGTGGGATGATAAGGCAAGCCTATTCCTGCAACATATGCAATGGCTTACTCTTCAAACTCATAGACACAGAGAGTAGAATGGTGGTTGCCAGTGGCTGAGGGGTAGGAGAAATGGGGAGATGTTGGTCAAAGGTTATAAACTTCCAGTTATAAGATGAATAAGTTCTGGGGATGTAATGTACAGCATGATGACTATAGTTAACAATAGTGTATTGTATACTTGAAAGTTGTTATGAGAGTAAAGCTTTAATGTTCTCGCCATAACAAAAATAACAATGGTTAAACGGTAATTGTGTGGGGTGAAGGATGTGTTAACTAACATTACTGTGGTAAATACTTCACAATATATACATGTATCCAATCATCACATTGTACACCTTAGACTTACACAATGTTGTATGTCAATTATATTGGAATAAAGCTGGAAAAAAAAAGCTAGAGAAGCCTCATCAGCTTGACTGAAACTTTCTGAGAACGTTGCTAAGGTCTGAGACTCTGCCTGCCCAATCATCCTTACTTCCCCCTCTCCTTCTCAGCGGTCAGACTGTGCACCATGGCCTGAGGCTCTCCCTGTCTTCTCTAGCTCCCTGCCCTTTATCCTTCACAGGCATCTCTTGCACAGCTCATCCTTTCTGTCTGCTTTTCAGAGGACCTGAACTAACAAGTGGTATCCTCATCATCTGAGAAAATAGGCAGAAAGAAGGGCACAGGAGACTGCTCAATCACCACCTGACAGGCAAAAAATACCATCTTGAGTAGCATGGTGGGTATGGATAATCCCTAATACTAGGTGGTGGCCCAATTGCTAAAGATTTTATTGGTGGTGAGCTGAGAAAATGTCCTGGTGGAGGGGAGCACCAATGAAGGTGCAATCTTCAGGCATTTGACAAAAAGTGGAGAGAGGAGGGGCGATGTCTGCAACGGCAATGGAGTTGACTAGTTATGGTAAATTGTTTTGACACCCTGCAAAGGGATGATGGGAGAATGAGGGCTGTTAACAAGGTTAAAGGCTAAATTTGAGAGCCAGAAGTCCTCTTTAGTAGCTTTCAGAGAGGCCTTTATCTCCTTCAGCGGAAGAGCTGACATAGCTGAGGGCAGATGTGGGATCTGATAGTCTCGGAGCTCCAGAGAGATGTTTGATGTTTGAATGCTCAGTCAAGGCGGGTCTATTATGCTAAAGTCAGGTCCTGGTCAGGAAAACTTGGACCCCCAAACATCGGATGGGGACATCTGGATGAATGCCCCTGAGGATGGTGGCTCTGCAGACCTCCCTATACCCTCAGAGATTGCAGAGGTGCCCCACTCTTCCCTAGTAAGAATTGACACTTCTCCCATGTTGGAAGACATGACCCTCATTCCTGAAAGGCAAAAGGTGCTCCTCTCAGGAGTTGCCTCCATCTCCTCCTCTCACTGTCAGGTCAAAAACTAGAGGTAAGTTCCAGCATCACTGGCTGGGGATAAACTGGGCCTGATAAGGGAGGAAGGAGATTATACACTGGAGAAGTGGTAAGAACTAGCTAGCATATACCAGTAGCGGCTAGGGAAGCACCCCTGGGGTTGGATTTTGAAAGGATTTGACCAAAGGGGCCCAAATATGTGACTAAATAAGCAACAATTTCTTGGCTTTCGGACACTGAATTCAACATGCCAGCAAAGACCCCAAGGGATAGGACAAACTCACTGCTAGCATGGCTCTTGGAAGTGTAGAGAAAGTACTGGTCAATGCTGAGTGGAGTGGAAATGCCTGAGTTGTCCCAGCACATGATACAGGAAGGAATAAAGAGTCTGGGGGAGATAGTCATGCTAGAATGGATACATTATGTCAGGTCAAAAGACTTACTAAAGGATTGTGTTCAAGAGGGCCCAGAGGACACCACTTACCAAGGCCATGAGAAATAAGCTGATGAGATGGGCACCAGCATCACTAAATGCTCTGTGGTGACAAGCCCCAGTGGGACAATTGCAATGCAGGCCCCTGAGATTTTGGACAAGTTCACGTCTTCTGCAGCAGAGAATTATGTGCCTTTTGATTAATAGCCACTGGCGTGTTACTGTGCCCTGGGAGAGACAAAACACTTGACCATGGGATACCAACTGACTCTGCACCTACAGCTGCTTAATATTGACTGTGTTCTGCCAGAATCACCAAGTCCTGAAGATAGATTAACCCAGCAGCAGCAACAGTCTGTCTTAAACTGGAAATGGCGCAACTCGGATAAGTTGCATGGGCAGGGAGCTCAGATCCCCTTGTCACCCACTATGGTCACACAGGAACCTGTCTCCTACTCACACCTTTGGCTGTGTGGAGAAGGGGTGAGAGTGTATCCCCTACACCTGAAGGAGGAGGAAAACAACCTGAGTTTGGTTTACAGATGAACTGACTCTGTATGTGGGTGCAAGCTGAAGATGAATGGTGGCTGCCTTACAGCTACATTCAGTGGTATTCTTGAAAGACAGTGAAGAGGGAAAATCTTCCCGAAGGGTGGAGCTGCAATCAGTTTGCTTTTTCATCCAGGTGCAGTCAATGTTTATTTGTTGTTCAATGAATGAATGAATGAATGAATGAATGAACACAGAGCATAGGAGAAATTGAACTCCATATGGTAATGATTTTATTGTCAATTGTTGCAGAAGTTGAACCTCTAGAACTTCTAGTCTCTAGTAGACAGAATACTTGAGTAAGACAGAAAGGAAAATTTTGCACAACCTCTATACGCCAATTCCAGAAGAGAGGACTCCATCTGAACTAACAGAATGTTACTTTGAAGATGAAGTGCCTTCTGTTAGAATAAAGTATTCAGTGAGGTCTTTCTCTACTTCAATGTATAAAGTAGACCAAGTTGTGGCAAAAATAAAGGTTACATTGAGTAGGAAATGCATTTTGTGGGAATCTACTTTCCTATAACTCAGAGCAAGTATTGAACAGAACACTTGAAAAGAGGTGAGAGAAGCTCTTTTGGATTTAAAATAATCCACCTGTCTCAGAAATACTTTGCAAAGTGAGTACAGACGTGCAGAGTCAATGACACATTTATCTCAACAATACTTTAAAGGACGTTGTTGGTAAATTGGAGCCATTAAAACCACTTTGCGCTCAACACTAGTCAAGTTCTATCTACTTCCTTTAAAATAAATGCTGCTATAAGGAGAATATTAACAAATATGATGCTGTCTGATTTATTTGTAAGGCTATACATGTGACAAAGGGAGAGAAGTCTGTCTTAAATGTACTAAACCAAGAAAAAATAGATTCAGACTTACACGTGCCATGTCAGAAATTATAATGATATTTTTTTATTTTTCGTGTACTTTACCCTCATATTAGAATAGGAAATATACCATAAGTGTATAATAAAGAAAAGTAACATTATAAAACCTATTTTGTCTTATAATAAAAATTTGTGACATTTCTGGTTGGATTATTGACATAGATTTTTAAAAAATCACTGTTTAGACTATTCCTGAGCTCTCAGAGCAAAAACATTCCATAGGAAGCCAAGAAATATAATTTTAGTTGCAGTATAATTTTCCAGCTGTTGCAAGTATACATATTTTGGCATGTTTCAGAACTAGTGAAATGTAAGGAAATATTAACCAGCTGATGGTTGAATCCATTTTTATTTTTAATGGCTGGGAGAGAAGATTTATAAGCCACTGATTCTTATCTTATTTCACAGTAACTTTGTCAAAAATAAAGCCAATAACTTGGTGTCATAAAATCCTAATGACTCTCTAAGATCCTTGGGACATGTGCTATGGAAATGATTCTCAGGGGCCTGGACACATCTCCTTGTTTTTCACTTTGCTTGTGAGATGAAGAAAAGATGAACTGTGATGATTTTCATTCTGCATTTTAAGTAAAAATCTCATCCAATGCGTAACAGCTAAGTATCAACCAAAATCAACTGCAAGTCCAAACTGATCATTTTTGCAGAGAACATCCCAAATTAGGTCTATGTGTAAAATGGTCACATCCATTCACAACCCCAGTCCACAACCTTCATCCATTTCATGGTGGCTGACTATACCACCAACAGCAGAGGGTAGACAAATCCATTTGGCAGTTTGGTGAAGCCTCTGAACAATGTTTTAAATTCTCATCTAAAGCATGTTTTTAAAGAATGAAAAACACCTTGTATTACAAAGGAAATCAATTACTGAAATATATCTGTCAAAATATTTAAAACAATTTTGTGAGCTAGTGAAACATGTGCTTCTTTATTAATGCATGAAATAGCAAGATCTAGCAGCAAGTCTAGCAACTACCATAATTTCAAAATAGCAATGAGTGTAAATAATATTTTTGAAATATTTGTAATAGCTGTACTGTGTTATGAAAATATCCGTGATTTCTATTAGTGTCAACATCACAGGTACTGTCTATGCTAATATTGTTTACAGGCATTATTTAAGAAATGCTACTTTTCAGTTAGAGGTTAATGAAAATAATGATGTGATGGTCTTTCTGTCCGAATTCACCGATGCCCTGAATTCTAGCCTGGGGTACAGAGTGGACCTAATACTTCCATTATTTTCTGTGTGTCGGTCACTGTGCGGGGTCCTGTGAATTCACTTACCTCATCTCACAGCAACTCTGTGAGCTGGGTAACGTTGACCCCGTGTTACAAACGAGGACTCAGATGCAGAGAGCATCTTGCCCAAAGTCTGGGATTCAAACCCAGTGTGACTGATCCCAAAGCTGACTGATCCCGGGATCCTTTTCTTTAATATCCTTTTTCTCAATAGAAAATCTGTTTCTGATTAATAATCTTAGGCCAAAAGCTTTCGCTCCTCTGTAACAATTACCTAGCTCTTTGTTATTAAAATGAAGCATGTGTGTGTTTATTCTAAATAAGTTCAAAACCTCTGTGGGAGTAAGTAGAGTATAAATAATAAACTAATCATGTGTTCATCTGTGTTGTAACTAACCCGAGTTCAGGCTCATTCCTGGGCTACCACATTTTATTTCCCTCTTCTCCGGTTCTAGTCCCTATGTTATCTAAAAAGAAATGAAGCTTGGCATTTACTGTTCCCCCAAATGATGAACTTCATTACATTCTACTGACAAAAAGCTCTTTCATTTCATTCTCTTTTAATAACCAGCTCCCCATTTGTGAAGTAAGTGGGCAGCTCAGTCCCAAAAAGACCTCTACCTTCCCCAAGTCAAAAAGAGAGCCAGCAGCTGCAGCGTGAGCCTCTCAGAGTTTCCAACCTCAGCCTTGCCTGAGAGAGACAGTGCTCCTTCTAGTAAGAGGTCATTCTGTCTCCCTGGGCTCATTACGAGCTCCTCCTGATCAGATGCTGCTGGTTCTAAACAGTGCCAAATTATGTGAGGTGGTTTTTCTTACTGTGTATGACTGTCCACCAGGGACGGAATTGAGACCACTAAAATAATTCTATGTGGTAGTTTAGGTCTAACTCATATTTAAGAGAAATATTTGGATACATGGTATATTTTAACTTCAGGATATAACTCTTAGCAATTCCCAAAAGAAATAGTTTATGTAACTTAGAGGAATCCTAAACATGATAAATGTATCATACACATGTCTTGATGTCAAGGATAGAATTTATCCAATATAAGATCGGACAAGTTTAATAAACCACTTAAGTGTTATAAGGCGTGCTTCATACTAGGATGAATTATGTCTCTATCTGTGGCTCAATGTATATGTTCTATCATTTGAATATTGAATAAAGAAACCTTATATAAATAATGTGAAACGTCTGATTTAAAGCAACAAATGTTAATAAAACCAAATTGAAGGCTGACAGACCTTCCGTAACTCATATAGATTGCTTAGGAAAGGTATAAAAGGGAAAGCAATAAAATGGGATCCTGGAATGTTCTTTAAGTCGTCTGTTTAAAATCATATTGAGTATCCTAAATTATTCAAAGGTAAATCCATTAAATTTGCAGAATTTTAAACATCAACAATTATAATATTTGGTTTGCCTAATTTTCCATTCCTGTTTTCCTAAAAATATGTATTTCTAAGAGATTGATCCTTTAGTAGTGTTTTAGTATGCCAGCTCTAGAGACATTTCTTATACGTACAGTAAGTTGCATTTCTGCTAGAAATTCCTATAAGGAAAAATGATTTAAACCAAACAAGTCTCATTTTTTTTATCTTATAGTAATAGTACAGTAGTGTATGACATTGGTAGAGAACCTGAAGCCCAGCTTCTTATAGAAATGACCTCAGATAAAACTTCTTCATTATATTACCTTTAACAAATCAGGAGTTAAGAAAACATCTAATCAGAGATAAAGGTTTGAAAAAAAAAATCTTTCACTGTGAAAATGATCACCAGCAGCCTTGAGGATATTTTTGAGGGACCAGGATCACCTGATGAATTTTAAAGATTGATTCAGCAACATCAGCTTTGTCGCTCTCCTGTTTCTAGCACAGATGACCCGTAGATAGCATGGTTGTAGGGCACAAAGTTCTTTTCCTGCCTCCAGACGGAAAGTCTTGATGCTTTCTGGAACTGCCACGTCAGCACTGCAGCAGCATCTTGCACCCTGATGTGGTGGACGGCATCACTACCTTTAAAATGCATGAACCAACTGTTATCTGCATTGAATTTCTCATCCTTTGTCATAATGTCATTTCAACATGTCAAAAAGCTTCAAAGCGTTGGCTTGAATAGTAGCCCAACTCAAAGCTGAATTAGATCCTGACTTCACAAAATCTTAAATCTTTTCCATCTTATCCTCAAATCTAGCAACTTTATTTGAATGAATGGACAGCAACTATTACTAAACTGCTTTCAGTCATTTTAAGGAGCAGGTCTGTATCTGATGAGTACTGGTTTGAGCTAATGAGACAAAAGTTTTAAAGTTACAGAGCAGAACGAGTACTTAGAGGAAGGAGCATTGCTCTAAAAGTAATCCCTTTGGGAAGTCATACACTTAGTCCAATAACGATGTTATTTCTCAAAACAATTTTGGAGATTTTCCTTTGGCCTTCAGAGGGAGAGTACTGGTTGCAAAAGTAAACAGGTTTTATTTCTTTATAGCGGAGGAGGTACAAGTCTCAGGCTGCAAAATCAGCTGTGTAAAAAAAATATAACTTTATTTTCTCTAACTGAACTTAATTTCAGTCTTATTCAACTCAGGTTAACCTCAGTCAATCATTTATTCAGCCAGTTCAGGATTTTTTCCCACCTTTTTCTCCTGGTTGCCTCTAAGTTCTAAGGCTTGAAGTCCTACCATGGTGTCCATGAGATAGGAGGAGACCATTGCTCCTCAGAAATGATCCTGCATTCATGGTGGCACTTACTGGTCTCCGGGCACAGGTATCTGTCCCTGCTGACATCCTCAGGATGGCCTTGTTCTCCTCTGGACTTGCATTTCCAGTCCACACTCCCGGCAAGACTGCGACTGCTTGAGGTACAATCTGTCTTTTGCACTCGTCTCGGGGTGGGAGGACAGGGGAGCACAGGAAATATTTGGATGCCCTCTTGTGCTGCTGTGGGGCTCTGGAAAACTTGGTGGAGCTCTGGGAAACTTGGTGGAGCTCTGACATGTTTACCAGGCCCCATCTTTACTTTCTTCACTGTGGCCTGGGCAAGGGAATGGGAGGGAAGCAATGAGAGGCTCCTGCCTCCTCAGGTTCCACTCAGGAAATGAGGTTCAAGTCTTCTCTGCTCAGATCCCCACCCTACTGGGGCAATTCAAAATTTCTTTGGGTTATGAAAAAAACCTCATATTTTGATTATCACTGCATCATTTTTCTAAATGTATTCCTTATAGCATTGGCTTTATGCTCAGAGTCTTTCAGACTTATGACTTTTGGTTCTCCAAAACTTTTCTCTCAAGCTATTCTCTGCCATAGTTTCAAGGTGTCACAGTATAGTGGTTAGGAGCAGGGACTCTGGAGTCAGACATGTTGGGGTTGATTCCTGGCTCTACCACACACTAGTTATAGGACCTTAGAACCCTCTCTGCCTCAGTTTCCTCATCTGTAAAAATAGGGATGATGATGATAGTGCTTACCTCATGGAGTTGTTGTGAGGATTAATGAGTTCATATTTATAAAGCTCTTAGAATAGTACCTACACATAATAAACATTATGTATTATTAGTTACATTTGAATAATAAATTCATAAACCTCAAAAGCTGAGTATTAGCTTTTTTTACCTTTGGTGCCTGATGCTGTCTGAGTGGGATGAAGGACAGGGTAGGAGGAAATTTGGAGAGAGATGCGTTAATGGTTAATTTTATGTGTCGTCTTGATGGGCCATGATGTGCCCTGATATTTGGTTAAACATTATTCTGGCTGTGTTTGTGAGGGTGTTTCTGGGTGAGATTAACATTTGAATCCGTAGACTGAGTAAAGCAGATGGCTCTCCCCAGTGTGGGTGGGCCTCATCCAATCCGTTGGAGGCCTGAATAGAACAAAAAGGTGTAGAAAGGGAGAATTTGTTCTCTCTGCCTGACTGCCTTTGAGCTGGGACATTGATCATCTCCCACCTTTGGACTTGGACTTGAACTTGAGATTACACCATTGGCTCTCCTGGTTCTCAGGCCTTGAGGCTCAGACTGGAACTACACCATTGGCTCTCCTGGATCTCCAACTTCCTGACTGTAGATCATGGGACTTGCTCTCTCTCTCAATCATCTCAAACCTTTCTCTCTCTCTCCCTTTGTATTTGTTTATTTTTTCCCCACTCTGCTTCGTTTTCTTCTTTGCTCAGCTTAGTTTAGCTGACTCAGGCTAGGAGTAGTAATAAACAAAGGAAAACCTATGGGGCCAGACTGAGTCGGGAGTCTGAGGCCGTCACTCATGATATTGGTATCTGGACATGGCCTGACAGGATCTTATCCCTAAAAGGTGTGCGTGTCATGAGTTTATGACATAGGACACAATAGGCTGTGCCTATTCAGGGCTACCTCCATACCCAGCATCCTGAGAATTGATTCTGTTAGGCATACATTAATTTCTGATTTTTGAATTACATTTTTTTTTTACTAGAAGATTTATTTTCAACAGAGGCTTGAGATAAATTATGGGACTTATTTAAAATAGACATTTATTATTCGCAATATCAAAATTGCTCACATTAGAAGCTTCAGTTTCACGAGATCCTACCTGTCAAAAAAAAACATCTGTTATCATGCATTTTATCTTGCTTCTGTGATTTATAATGAGCACTGAAAATCAGAATCTTCTGTGTCCTAATCCTCTTTCTAACACTTTGTCTTGTTCCAGTCTGCGGCATGTCATTTAATCTCTCCTTGACTTAGATCCCCATTGGTAAAATGAAACCATTAATAATATTTGCCTCCTACAGAATTATTGTGAAGATTAGTCAGTTAATGTTTGTAAAAATTCTCTAAGCATGGAAAGAGCTATATTACTGTGGACTATTAGAATGGGTACTGCCCACATTTTCCTTTTATAGAACGGCCAGTCTTTAAAACATCCTTCAAATGAGTTTTGCAGATCAACAAATTTAGTGTTTGTGCACTATAAGTGGCTACATTTTTTTTTATCTATTTGAGAATTCAAGGAGTTCCAGTATGTTATGACTATTCCCCCTTTTAAGAATTTTTTGAGGAGCAATGTAAACACACTTACACTCATGTACGCACATGTATCTATCCATGTATTATCTGGGTGGATGATTTTCTGATAATATTTGTAATGTGTAGTGTGGCTTTGTGCAGGTTAGCAATTTTAATTATTCATCTTCCATGTGTGGTGCTAGATTTTTCCAGAATTTAATAGGAGACTTCTAATCTGAACTTTTTTGCCTTTTCTTTTTCTGACAAGGACACACAAGGAGAAAATAAAATCTATGTTTAGGTCTTTGACTTAGGAAAAAATGGCATGGTGACTATTCTTCTATTTAACCTGTAATCATTTAAAAGTAATAATATAGACGAAACACTCTTGTCAAGTTTTGCACTTGGATTATTGAGTTCCATTCAAAGATGCTGCTAGATTTCAGTGGGCAGTATACAAGAGTATCAATTTTCTTATTCCACAGAGTATTCAAGTATCCAGAGGGAGATTGAAATGACAAATAGGCCCAATACTCTCTCTAATTCCTTTGTTCATTGCTTTTCTAGTCCACTATATCAAAGCATGCCATGTAGTGTGCACCCATCCACTGATCACATCAAACTAAATCAAGGAGGCAGCAGGGGTGCGTCAGATTTTCCAAGTGATAAACATTGCTGTAATTGTCCAGTGTTCATTGGAAGGAAAATTTTCAATAAAATGTCCAATAATATTAGCAAGTCGTCATAATATCTTGAATCTGGATAGAAGAAATACTTAGCACCCACTTTACTGCTAAGTATATTTTTCAAGGCAGATAAGAAGGATTTGGAGTTTATAAATGAATACTAAAAAGACTGGAAGACATCCACTGCTATAAACCCCCAGGGTGGGTGGGTGTGGAATGGGGGGCAAGGGAAAGGAAGAGTCAGTGGCTTGGAGTATAGGTGTGGGTGGAGGGAAGTAGTGATAAGCGACAGTCTTTCCCAGATGACCAGTAAAGTAAGAATTACTTTAAATCCCATGTTTGAACATGGGAATCTGCAGGATTCCAACTTTTGTATGTTTCCAGGAAATATTAAGAGATAACTGTATGAAATCCTTTCTTCCTCCAACTAGAAGCCCTGGAGATACTGGGAAAGAACATGGGAGGAAAAACGAATTATATTTTGATTCTTTACTTTCTGGGAGACTATTGATTGTCCTCTGAATGCCCTTGCTCCTTTCCTCTCTGATTTTCCATTTTCAGGGAAGAGACTTGAGGTATGAAGAACTATGCGTGTTATCAGAGGTTCCTTTTCCAGCTGCCTCACCCATTTTCCCCACAAGTTAATCTCCCTTCCTTCCTTCCTTCCCTCCTTCCTTCCCTCCTTCCTTCTGTCTTTCCTCCCTCCTTCTTCCTTCCCTCCCTCCCTCTTTCCTTCTTTCCTTTCTCTCTTTTTCTCTCTCCCCCTCCCTCCCTCTTTCCTCCTCTCCTTTCTTCCCTTTCTCTCTTTCTTCCTTTCCTTTAAGTCATTATTATTAGTTTGGGCAGATACGTGAAAATATCCTGGGATCTGCGAAACACAACTTAAATATTACTTGCATCTCCCATCTTGAAAGAAGTTTAGAGAACTAAAATATAGTTAGTTGTTATAGTATTTTTAAAAGCTTGACCTTTGAAATTCTAATTTCTACTCTACTTGAAATAAAGACTTTATACTTAAAAACCTATCCCCAAACTTTTGAAACTCAAAAAAGGTATGAGTTTGATCTATCAACTCTTCTACAATATAATGAATTTTTAGCTGAAAGAATATAATAAGGAAGGTATTTCCAGGTTGAGGAGAACTTTAAATAGGGGGATGTATTTAGAGCAGTGTTATATATATACTTATTTCAGGTAGACACACACACACACACACACACACACACACACGAGACTGGTAAGTGAAATCTGTCAGAAGAACTCAGAGGAACAGGGTAGCCCTCCCTTCTATATGGTTTCTATCAACTGTGATTTCCTTTTTAGAGATTAGCCTACTCTTCTTACCTGACATTTTAAAATCATGAAATAAACAGAAGACCACACTCCCTGAAAAGAATTACCTGACACTGATTGTTGTTGCTTTTCTGAAACATAAGTCTGTAGAAAAAAAAAAAATGCTCTTCTCAAATCTCAATTCTAAAGAAAAGTCTCTGAGTTGGCTAGGAATTCTGTAAGCTCAGCGTCCTCCAGGCCAGACGGAAACATGAGGCTTCAAATGTTTCTAGAGCTAGCTTGGGTCTTAACAGTCAAATAAGTCTCTCAGAAGTGGAGTAATTAGGAGCAAGGACTTTGAGAGCCCATTCACATGTTTTATCACTTAGAGATAACTGTTCCTTTATAGAGCCATCCTTTTTCTTCTCCTGAACATGTCTGACATTCATTAGGACAAGAAAGCTTAAAATGTGTTCCTGAATGAATAGTGGTTCAGAACTCAGGAAAGGAGACAGGCTTTCACAGAAATATGCTGATTGTTTAGTTGTAAAATAACGAGGGAAGGGAACAGGGACATACACTGTTCAGTCCAGCTCATAGCGAGTGGCTGCCAGCTCACCAAAAGAGATCACATAGTTTGGCCGAGCAAAGGACTAGACCACAGCCAGGGACCGTAGGGGTAGTGAGGGAGGCAGGCGGCTGAAACGTACTGATCATGATCTCTGCAGAGCCCAGTGACAGAATCTGGTGGACTCTGCAGGAAAAATGGTGTCCATTACCTTCCAGCCAAACCACTCTGTGCTCCTCCCAGCCAGCCTGCTTCTGCCCAAGGCTCTTTACACCCCCTCTTGCTGAGTGGCTTCTGCTCTCCCTGGAATCTCTTGGCTTAGCACCTCTCTGGCCCCTCCCAGCTGGACCACTCCTGGGACAGTGTGTGCTCTGCGTGGAATAACAAGGTTAACTGGACAAGGTTGAATAGCCCTGTGATGGGAGTGCCTTCAAGCCACAAGACAGAAGTGAAATAGGAGTCTTCTTGGCCACACTGGGGAAGAATCAGATTCTTCTCGAGAGTTCCAATCCTGGTCTGGTTCTGTGAGATGCCTTGCATCATCCTTTGTCTCTCGCCTTGGAGAGGTAGAAATGCAGAATAGCATCTCTCAAAAGTGGTAAGGGAGAAAGGGAGAATGAAGTGGGGGTTTTGTCATTATCAGGACGGTTTATCTCTAAATCTGTTCCTGGGCAAAAGTTTTGGGAAAAGCGAAATCACTCAGCCCACAGGAAGCCTGAGGAAGTGTACAGTCTTGGAAATCCCCTGGGAAAAAGTGTCAGGTAGAGTTTGATTTTTTTATTGTCAGATCTTTGGCTCAGTCAGTCGAAGCAACGTAAGAGGTTCCAGGCAGAAAGCAGCCGCAGGTGGTTAGGACATGGATTTTTCTGCATATGGTAAAACCTGGTGTGGAAGGTGGAAAAGGCAGAGCTGGCTGGACCCGGGAAGCACTTGGGCTGGGGAAGTCAGGGAGGGGCCCCAGCGTGGGGCGAACGCGCTGGAGTTGTCCGCCAGCAGGGAAATGAAAGCAGGGGAGCGGGTGAGTGTGCAAAAGCAGGTTGGTGGAACGAGCTTGCACGCGGGCAGCTGGGTCCTGGAAAGCGAGGCTGTTGAGCAAGGCAGACTCCAGGGACTTAAGACGCTATAGGCAAAAACAAAGCGGCAGGTCAAAGACCCTGCCGGCAGTGATAAACCAGGTGATCTGCAAGAACTAAAAACCAGGCCCAGGTGTCAGAGCCGGATGCAGGGAGTGGCTGGGGTATGCAATGGGAGGATCTTGATCCTGAGATAACTTTCACCCTAGCCAGGAAACCTCTTATCCAAGATAAGACTATTAATTTCTTTTTATAACAGACACACCACACAAATAAGTCTTGGGAAATGATACATTATTCCCCATCACCTCTCACCTGGACTGTTGTGCCAGCTTCTTATCTTGTCTCCCTGCGTTTGGTCTTCCTGACAACCCGTTCCTCATGTAGTTGCCAAAGCAAGTCTCCTAAAACACAAGTCTGGTCACATCTCCCTTCTGTTTTTGTTTTTTTTTTTAGAATTTTTTTTTTAAATTTTATTTATTTATTTGTTTTTTCCCCCAAAGCCCCAGTAGACAGTTGTACGTCATAGCTGCGCATCCTTCCAGTTGCTGTATGTGGGATGCGGCCTCAGCATGGCCGGAGAAGTGGTGCGTTGGTGCACGCCCGGGATCCTTCTGCCTAAATCCTTCCACTGGCTGCCTATTGTTCAAGCAAGACTCTCCAGCGTTTTGGTCAACAGTAATTCTGCGAGGTAATTAGCCAAAGAAGAGTGTGTAGTCAAATAACTTGGGAATTCTACAGGCGATAGTCCCTTCTATATAGAGACATCTTCTACAGAGATTTCCAAAGGAGAGAAGCATTTTAAAGGCTCTGAGAAGTCCTGCAACAACTTGTTGGCTGTTGATTAAATCACTGCTTTCCAAATATTTTTAACCACAGAGTACCATCTCTCTTTTTCTTCCATAAAATCTATCAACATTGATTGGAAATGCTCTGAGAAATACTGATCTATGAAGGAAAAAATTCTATCTTGCTTAGCCTGAAATTGTTAAGGATCTTTTTGGTCTGGCCCTCCCTGTCTGCCTCTGCTGTTCTCCCATCAATCATCCTCTTGGGTTTTATGCTCTGACAAAACAAAGCACACCATTGTTCTCACACATATCACTGTGTTTCTGTCATCTATCCTTTTTAACAAAAACATTCTCTTTGCGTCTTCCTTAACCCCTGTCTGTAAAATATTTCTTATTCTTCAAAATCCTGCTCAGATGTCAACTCCATAGGAAGTTGTCTCTTTAGAGCAAGGGTTAACAAACTTTTTCTGTAAGGCGAGGTAGTGAATATTTTAAACTTTGAGGCTCACACAGTCTCTGTCACAGCCTTTCAACCCTGCCATTGTAACATGAAATAGACAGCCCTAAACAATCTGGATGTGAATGGGCATGGCTGTGTTCCAATAAAACTTTATTTACAAACATTGGCAGCAGGCTGGATTTGGCTGTGGGCTGTAGACTGCTGACTCCTGCTTTAGAGTCACACTTTATACAGTTCTCGCTGAGGCAAAAGTTAAGCCTCTAGGTGTGAAAAATCCAAGGCCTCCAGGTGACAGCAGTATATACATGTATTTAGTTAGAACGAACACTGGGGTGGAGATAAGGGCAATCTAAGTAACGAAGCATAAGACCCTGTTTAGGGTTGTTATTTTAGACTCTTGTCACCTCAGTTAACTACAAGAACTTTCTGTGAAATCAGACACTCTTCTATATGTTGGTTTAGGAATCAGCCCTTGAAAAATATTACCAAAGGCAAAAATGTCTATTAAAAGCTGGCTGAGACACTGTTCTAAGGGAACAATTTATATCTAAAGTGCTAAGCACTCATTAGCTGCTTAAAAGGAACCTCTACTCCCCTGAAATGCTGTCTGAAAAAGAAAATGAACTAGTACGCTAGCAAAAGAGAAACGTAATGGGCCCGGTGAAGCTTATTGCCCTATACTGCAGGATTGGCTGCTGGGGATTGTCAGTGTTTGGGGGACCAGAGAGGGGGTGATTCAGAAAGCTGGAAGGGCAGTGGAGACCTGCCCTGGAATGGGAGTGACCAGAAGGGCGTGACCAGGGGCTGTTCCAGGGGACAATGATAGGCAGGAATCTCTGATTAAGTGGGTGCAGGGGATGAAATTCGTGGGGCCTCTGAGAGGAAAAACTGACAGGAAAAAACAGGCCATGGTAAAGTTCAGAGGAGACTGGGAGTAATTCCACTGGACAATCTGAACCCTTTTGAATGGCAAGAGCTCTACCTCCAAAAATGCCACCTCCCGTCCCAAAGTCTCAGCTCTCTGTGCCCAGCTTAGTAATGATGGAAATTGTGAATGGCTGGGTGTCTGTTGAATGTTCAGGCTCCCTGTCCATGAGTAGAATTATTACTGGGACCCCATTTCCCAGACCCCATTGCTTGTAGGTGGAGACGGGAGACTGAGTTCAGGCCAGTGGAATGTAGGTGGAAATGGTTTACGTCACTTCTGGGTCTGGCCCATAAGCTCTCCCACTGGGTCCTCCACTCTTTCTATACCCCTTTTGCTGACTAGATTTGGACAATTTAGCATACCATATGTTGAAGGCAGCAAAACTTCTATCTGCTTAGGTCTCCTACGGACTCTATGGAACAGAAAGTATTCCCTCCCATTCAAACACACAGAACTATCAGCATAAACTTCTCTTGTGTTAGGCCATTGAGACTTCAGAGTTTATCTACTATGAAAGGCAACATTTACTTGACAAGTGCAAGCAGAAAATGAGTGTTGCTTTAATAAGTAAAGGGTTTCCTCTATGTAAAGCAGTTCTAGATAAGAGTGTGGGATCCACTGAATCAGAAAACATAGGGAAGACACTATAGTTTGCAAAGAAGCCATTATTTTCAATCTCAAATAAATGCTACTTCCTTTAACAAATCATGTTTTTAGAAAGAAATTTGTATGTGTGTCACCATCTATATTGTCAAACTAATCAACTGAAAATCTCACTACTTTTAGAAGCTTTAGGAAAAAAACAAGCAAAATACCCAGAGGAGTAAAGGCAAAAAGAGTTAAAACCAAACAAACATGAACAATATATAAGCCTCATTGCTTAAGAAAAAACCAAAAAATGAAGTTAACTCATTTCCAGGGAAAAATATCAGGAACAAGCCAACTGAACAACATGCAAACATAATTAGCCAGATCAGTTATATTGTCTAAGGAGGTCATTATGAGCAGATTGATATGGAAAACTATTGAATTTGGTTATCTATCCCTCCCAAATCATGGAGGAACCCATTTGGAAAGTCATTTAAATTTCTTTACTTTTAATTTTTCATTTCTATTTTTTCTTCATAAAGAGATCATTGAGGGGCCAGCCTGGCGGTGCAAGTGGTTAAGTGCTCCACTGTGGTGGCTTGGGGTTTGCTGGTTCGGATCCTGGGCGCGCAGCGATGCACTGCTTGGCAAGCCATGCTGTGGTGGCGTCCCATATAAAGTGGAAGAAGATGGGCATGGATGTTAGCCCAGGGCCAGTCTTCCTCAGCAAAAAGAGGAGGATTGGCAGATGTTAGCTCAGGGCCGATCTTCCTCACACACAAAAAAAGAGAGATCATTGAAACTGTGTGATTTTTTTCCCTCAGTTTTATTGAGATATAATTGACATATAACATTGTATTAGTCCAAGATGTACAACATAGTGATTTGATGTATGTGTATATTATGAATGAGTCCCACAAGTTTAGTTAATGTCCATCACCTCACATAGGTTTTTTTTCCTTGTAATGAGAACTTTTAAGATCTACTTTCTTAGCAACTTTGACATGTATAATACAGTATTGTTAGCGATAGTCACCATGTTGTACATTACATCCCTAGGACTTATTTATCTTATGACTGGAAGTTTTTACCTTTTGACCCCCTCCACTCGTTTCCCCCACCCCTAACCCTCTCTCTGGCAACCACCAATCTTTTCTCTGTATCAGTGTGATTTTTGAGGAAAGATTTTCCTAGGTGAGATTATGTTTGTATCTTTACGACCAAAAAACCAAAGCACGTAATTGTTGACAGACATTCTAGGTGACATAACGTCCAGTTTGATCACACAGGCTGTCTGTTCAATTATAAATAATCAATCTTGATTTATTAGGCTACACTGGAGAAACACAACTTTGAAATGTCTATTAAAGAGAAGGCTTCCTAAGTTATCCATTATTATGATGACACTAAAAATGACTATCCTTTTCTAGGATTGAAGCAATATAGGGTGGTAGTTAAGAATACAAGCACTTCTGTTCATCAAGACATCATTACAAGAGTGACAAAGCAAAACAGAGTAAGAGATGATAATTGCAATACGTATTTCTGACAAAGGATCATATTCAAAATATATAAGGACTTCTAAAAATCAATGAGCAAAAGATGACAACCTAGTAGAAAAATGGGCAAAAGACTTGAACAGGTACTTAACAATTTGCTCAACATTTGTGGTTGTTAGAGAAATGTAAATTAAAACCACAATAAGATATCATTACACATCCTGCAGAATGGTCAAAAATAAAAAGCCAGACAATACCAAGTGTTGACGAGGATGTGGAATAATGAACTCTCATACACTGCTGGTGATACTGTAAATTGGTATAAACATTTTGAAAATTGTTGGAAGTTTTCAGTTAAAGTAAGCATGCACATACCTCATAATCCAGTAATTGCATTTCAAGATATATATAATATGCCCAACATAAAAGTGTACATATGTGCACCAAAATACATGAATAAGAATCTTCACAGTAGCATTATTTTTAATAGCCCCAAACTAGAAACTGCTCCAATTTCTCTCAGCTGTAGAATGGATAAATAAGTTTTGGGATAGTCATATATTAGAATACTATACAACAATAAAGTGAAATAACTACTTCTCTACACAATGACATGGATGACTTTTATGGTTATAATGTTGAGAGAAAGAAGCCAGACTCAAAGGAGAAAATACTTTATGATGCCATTTATAAGAAGTTCATAAAGAAGCAAAATTAATCTATGATGTTAGGAGTCAGGATAGTAGTTATTTCTGGGCAGGGAATAATAACTGGACAGGGGCACAAAGAAAGACTTGTATGGTGCTGGACACGCTTTATTTATTGATCTGGGTGGTGTTGATGAAGTGGGTCTACTTTGTGAAAATTCACGAGTTGCATGCTTATGATTTGTGTACTTTTCTCCATATTATGTTTTAATACAAAGTTTACTAGAAAAGGAGGGAAGAGTGTAGACTCTGATGTCAAATTGCCAGTTTCATGTTATAGCTTTGTTCCTCTCTAGTCAAGACCCTTTGGAAAGTTGTCCAACCTTTTTTTGTCTCAGGTTACTCATCTGTGAAGGGAGATTATACAATTACCTTCCTCATAGGCTGTTAGGAGGATAAATCTGACAATGCATACCAACCTCATAGAACTGTACCGGGCACATGTTTACTATTCAATAAATGTCAGCTGTTGTCATTCTTATCATTAACTCTCGAGAGGACCAACTGATAAATATTATCTTAAAATGTCACTGGATCCAAGGGAAGAATAATTAGAATAACACAGAAAACCATCTGATATTTTTATTTGGCTTTATTATTTTTTGACTCCTTGACCTTCAAACTGGGGAGTTTCTCAGAAAAACCAACATGGACAACTCCCAAAGCAAAAAGAAAATTCATTTGAAAACCATGGTGTAGGCCCAACTACTATAAATATTATTGCTATGAAGGACGTCTGTAAGTAGGTAAAGTGCCTGAGAAGAAAAAAAAAGGAAAGATCAAGTTACAATTATGTAAGGCATGAATTCTTATTTTAAAAGGGTTAGTGATACAGTGCTTACACCTCAAGATGGAAGGAATTAGTCAACTTATCCTTGTGTGCAGAGGGGCATGGTTTTTTTATAGTGTAGATATTTTTTATTTATTAATAACATTAAAAAAATTTACCCTTCTGGTATACTAGGTTTTCTACTTGAGTACATGATCCAATATTCAAAGTGGTCACTGATATACTTTTATGTTAACACTGTATCTCATTTATATACAAATTCATCCTGTGTTTGCTTTTATTTCTGAAATTAGCTCAGAAAATTCAAAGCCTAACTACCAGTATTAGGTTAGGAAATTCAAACCAGAACTTGGACCCTTATCAATATTGGTACTTGATTTAGTACTTTGAACTAACAGACCCAACCATAGAGCTCCTGAAATACTGATGTCCATATTCAAAATTAGGAAATTCAGTGTTATGTTTCTACACTACCATGAGAATCTTAGAGTAGAAAGAATTTTGGGCTTCATGCAGTTTTCCATCTTCCATCATCTGCGCTGTGACAACTGTGTTGGCTTCAAGAAAGCTTATTGTTATGTGTTATTTTCATTTTCAGACAATTCTTATTTTCTAAGCTGAAAACCTCATGAGGGAGGGGCTGTGCCTGCCTTGTTAATTATTACATCACCAGTGTTTAGGACAGTGCCTGGAGCATACTAAGTGTTGAAAAGATATTTCTTGTATCAGTGAATGAGTGTAAGAATGGGAACCATTGGATGTAAATTCTCAAACACCACCCAACTCAGAAATAATCTACTAAAAATATCAAACCAAAATAATTAGGATTTTGCGTTATTAAGATTGATTTGTATGGTCTGGGGCTTGAATTGTAGGAAAAACAAGTAAATTACTCCAAACAGTTCACAGATGTGGGATTTTCTTCATGCTCTGATCTCTTTAATGTGACCCAAATGAGAGACTTGGTGTGAAATGATCCACCAAAGGCAGACGACCTTGGCTCACCATGGAGAAGAACCGAGGGCACCTTTTGCCTTCTAACTCAAGTGTGATGGTGTCAGTGTGGACAAGTAAAGGAAGGATGGCTTCACAAAGAATGACTCCCCAAGGTGGGCTCTGACAGCAGGGGCAGGGAGTGGTCGGGACCTCCTCTGTGAGTCTCCTGCAGAGAGACTATCACTTACCATAGCAGAAAAGTGTAGGCATGCGTGTCAGAGGATTTTCTGAACAAGAGCTGTAATACAAGATTTTTTCCATAAATTTAGAA
Organism: Ceratotherium simum simum; assembly: GCF_057802395.1. Taxonomy (NCBI): domain Eukaryota; kingdom Metazoa; phylum Chordata; class Mammalia; order Perissodactyla; family Rhinocerotidae; genus Ceratotherium; species Ceratotherium simum. Next base: position 36,865,725 of record NC_141919.1, read on the forward strand.
TGTCTTGACTATCCCAGTTCTGGGCTATTTTGTTCAATCAGGTTTTCTTATATTGGACTTTGAAAAATGATTTTGGAGTTATATTAGGATATGGGTGCTTCTGATGCTGCAGGTATTCCCAGCCTTTCCAACAACATAACAAAGTTGCTTATGACCATACAGCTCTTCCATTCTCGTGTCCCAGTTCCCACTGCATTTTGGAGAGAGAATGATGCATCTTTCAGAAATACGAAAAAATTTAGTCCAAAGGGTTGGTGTCTCTTTAAATTTGTTGAATCATTTTTATGGCACATAAGAACAAGAAAAACTTGTAACCAACAATTTTTTAAATTATTTACAAATTTTGTAAACTATATACATAGTATGTGATAGTTTAAATAAGTCAAATAATACAGAAGTATATGAAGAAATGTTAGTCATCTCTCTTAGACTCTTCTCGTTCCACCCCCAAGATAAACACAGTTAACAGGTTAGTATGTATATATCCTTCCATACCTTTCTTTGCTTATAGAAAAAATGTTTATTAAATATATGTTTCCTATTTCCTAAGAAAAATGAGAAAACCATATTTACATTTCTATGCAACTTATTTTCCACATGGAAATCATTCTAGGTTAACATATAAAACTGTAACTTAGTATTTTAATAGTCATATAATACTACATAGTATGGATAAACCGTGGTTCATTTAACCATTCCTCTATTGATGGATATCCAGGTTGATTCCAGATTTTGTCGACCGTCAACGATGTTGTAATAATTCTATATATGTGCCCATGTGTACATACACCCAGCCTCATGTATGAGCGCTGTCACTGTTTTAGGATGGACTTCCAGTGTGACATCACGGAATCAAAAGTTAGGTGCATTTTGAGTTTGATAGACGGGTGTTAGATTACTTTGCAAAAAGGCTGTAGCAATTCACATACTCATCAGCAATTAATAAAAGTGTTATTAATCATTAAAGGGTAAAAGAAAATCTTGTTATTATTTATTTTTTAATTGTGAAATATACCATGCATGCAAAAGAGAACTTATAATATATATGCTCTTAAAAGAATTATTATTTTAAACACCTGTGTGCCTACTACCCAACTTATTACCAATATTTTATGTAATAAATAAATAATGCAGCAAATAATTTTTTACCAATATTTAAAAATCCCACATGTCCCCTAGCACCATGCCCTATCTTCCCTGGTGGAGATAACACTACTCTGATTTGTTTGTTTCTATTCTCGTGTACATCTTCATAATTTTACCATATATGTATATATCCATACATAGTATATTGTTTAGTTTTGCATGATTTTGAATTTAATACACATGGAAGAAGTTTGTATGCATTCTATGACTTGATTATTCTACTCAGCATTATTTTTGTGATATTCATTCCTGTTGATGTATGTAACTGTAGTTCATTGACTTTCAGTTTTATTCCATTGGATAAATATACCACACTGTATTTATCCTTTCTCAAATCAGTGGACATGTTGGCTGTTTGTACATTTTTGCCATTATAAGCATAGGCACCAAGAACAATATTGTCAATATTTTCTGCTACTCACATGCAAGAATATTTCTGTAGTAATGGTTCTCAAACTTTTTGGTCTCAGGAATCCTTTATACTTTTAAAAATTATTGAAAGCCCCAAACAAATTGACAGTTGTTTTAGTCAGTTATATTTATGGATATTTACTGTATTAGAAATTAAAACAGAAATTTAAAAAATATTTATGAATTCACTTAAAATGATAATAATAAACACATGACATATGAACATAAATGTTTTTATTTAAGAAAATCTATAGTTTCCAAGATAAAAATACTTAATGATAAGAGTGGCATTGTTATACATTTTTGTAAATCTGTTTAATGTCTGGCCTTATTAAATATGGCTGGTTTCTCTTATCAGCTTTTACATCAGTCTTTTGCTATATGTTGTTTTTGTTGAAGTGTATAAAAAAAATCTGATCTCACACAGATATGAAGTTGGGAAAGGGAGGAGAATTTGAATAGCCTTTTGAGATAATTGTGAACACTCTTGTTTGATGGTACGCCAAAACTTGACAAGCAGTAGCTTCTTAAAAGCTAGTTGTATTATAGAATTTGAAAGCATATAAATGAACATTTTATACTCTTTTACATTAAAATCCATTGGTCTGTCTCATATTTTGAATAAATATTTTACCCATGCTTGATTTTGTAACATCAAACATTGGTCAAAATATTGGTTAACTGAGGAGTCATGCAAGTCTTCTAAATGTTGACACATTTTATTATACGATATAGAAAATCACATTTATTAGTATTACTACTAATGTCATCAACAGGGCTGAAACTAGGGTGAGGCAGTGAGGCATGTAGGGTGCAGAATTAAGGAGGAACTCACTCTCAGGGTCATGCAAGTGCCAACCCTCTAAATTGAGTACCTCCTTAGGAGTAAGGTACCTCACTGCAAGTGAATGACTCTTTAAATTTGTGCCCTAGGTACCTCACTTGCCTCACCCTAGTCCTGGTCCTGCTCATGAGAAAAGTCTTTAAGCATTGGGAAGCTATCAAGGTCACAGTGGTAGACACGTTTCCAAAATTCTAAAATTTCTTGAAGGCTTGAATTTTATCACTGGCGGCAAACACTGTCAGTTGTTTGCCTTGAACTGACAGATTCATTTTGTTCATTTTTGAGAAAACCTCTGCTAAATACCTGTCTGAATACCATAGTTTGTGAGTCACACTTTCAAGTAAAACTGGTGTTCCATGAAAAAAAATAATAAAGTGGCTAGTTCAGCTTGCAACTGAAACAATCGCACAAGTGTTTTTCCTTGAGATAGTTGTCATGCTTTGTATGCTTAGGAAGTGCTTTATGCACTTTCTATTTTGTCACACACCTATTAGAAAGACCTGGACTCAAAGTCAAGTTTAAGAACATTAGTAATTTTTTACTTCATCAAAGGCATTCTTTACAACTGCCTTTGTATGTTTAACTGCAAGTGTGAAGTGGTGAAGAATACAGTGACTACAAGTACAATTTGGTGTCATTGCAAATGTCAACGTAATTGTTCCAGCCTAAAGCAAGAAATTAAAAAAGTTATTCAAGGCTATAGTCACCAAGACAAAAAACAACAAATGTTGGAGAGGATGTGGAGAAAGAGGAATACTCATACACAGCTGGTGGGAATGCAAACTGGTGCAGCCTCTGTGGAAAACGGTATGGAGATTCCTCAAAGAATTAAAAATAGAAATACCCTATGATCCAGCTATCCCATTACTGGGAATCTATCCAACGAACCTGAAATCAACAGTCCAAAGAGGCTTATGCACCCCTATGTTCATTGCAGCATTATTCACTATAGCCAAGAAGTGGAAGCAACCTAAGTGTCCCTCGACTGACGATTGGATCAAGAAGATGTGGTATGTATATACAATGGAATACTACTCAGCCATAAAAAAAGACAAAATCGTCCCATTTGCAACAACATGGATGGGCCTGGAGGGTATTATGTTAAGTGAAATAAGCCAGAAAGAGAAAGACAAACACTGTATGATCTCACTCACATGTGGAATATAAACCAACACATGGACAGAGAAAACTGTATTGTGGTTACCAGGGGCAAGGGGGGTGGGGGGTGGGGGGTGGGCACAAGGGGTGAAGGGAGACATATATATGGTGATGGACAAATAAAAATATACAACCCAAAATTTCACAATGTTATAAACTATTAAAACTTCAATAAAAAAAGTTACTCATCACTTCAGGTAGTTCAACACAACCTGTCTCTGCTGCCTAGCATTCACATAAAATAAGATCTACAGTGTTTAGTTTGTGCTATACTGGATGCATATAAGCAAAATAGCCACATTTGTAGACTCATCCATTTATAGGGCAAAAGTACAAGTCTGCAACGTGGTAGCAACTTAATGTTCCTATTTCCAGCTAAAGCTTTAATTCAGCGGGTCACTCTGTTGTTAGGAAGTGGCAGTGCCATGCATTCACTTATTGACTCTCTATCCAGCAGGCATTCAGCAAGTCAACCGCACAAGGCTTTCCCGGCTCTCTAGCCAATGTGTGTTCTTGTCTAGCCAATGCGATATGATGACTTACCCTGTCAGATGCCTCGGGAACTTTGTCGTTTCTGGTTCAAAAAGCTGTAGAAAACAATATTTGGCTTTCGAAATGTTCAGTTTCTTAAAATTCTGAATGATTGGTCTCAAAACGAGACTGCAACGTAACTGGCACCAAAATACGATTCAAAAATGTCCTCTTGCCTAAGACACAATAAAGGAAACTAGGATCATTTGTAAAGCTGAGAGAAAGATAGCTTTCATCATATTTTAATTCCTTTTTTTTTTTTTTTACAATTTCTTCTGGTTTCTTTGGAGTCGATTCCTTCCTTTCCATGATTCAGGGAGCTCTCTGAAATATCAGCTTCATCTTTTTCAGTCATAGATGGTGCAACTGTGGGTTGAGAAGCAAGTCCACTAATTTCCCTTTGTTTATTGAGGTAAAATACACTTAACATAGAATTTACTATTTTAATCATTTAAGCGTACAGTTCAGTGACATTAAATACATTTATATTGTTGTACAACCATCACCACCATCCATTTTCGGATCTCTTTTCCTCTTGCAAAACTGAAACTCTCTACCCATTAAACAATAACTTCCTATTCCCTCTCCCCGCTAAGCCCCTGGCAACCACCATTCCATTTTTCTCTCAATGAAGTTGACCACTTTATATACCTCATATAAGTGGACTCATACATTATTTGTCCTTTTGTGACTCGTTTATTCATTTAGCATAATGTTTTCAACGTTAATCCATGTTGTAGCATGTATCAGAATTCCCTTCCTTTTTAAGGCTGAATAATATTCCATTGTGTGTATGTACCACATTTTGTTTATCCATTCATACATCAGTGGACACTTGGATTGCTTCCATCTTTTGGCTAATGTGAATAATGCTGCTATGAACATGGATGTACAAATATCTCTTCAAGACCCTGACTTCAATTTTTTTGGGTATATACCCAGAAGTAGGATTGCTGGCTCATATAGTAATTTCATTTTTACTTTTTTGAGGAACTGTCATACCATTTTCCACAGCAGCTGCACCATATTACATCCCACCTACAGTGCATAAGTGTGCCAATTTCTCTGCATCCTCGCCTACAATTATTTCCTTGTTTTTGATAGTAGCCATCTTAATGGTTGTGAAGTGGTTTCGCTTCGCGTTTTCCTAGTGATTAGTGATGTTGAGCATCTTCTCAAATGGTTTTTGACCATTTATATGTCTTCTTTGGAGCAATGTCTATTCAAGTCCTTTGCCCATTGGGTGGTTTTTTTTTTTTTATTTCCCTTTTTAAAGCCAATGATCCATTATGAATATATTTTCTTTTATTTTAGAATAAAATAGTATAAAATTTAACAATAATAACATGTAAAAAAGGTTTCAAAAACAATTTTACATGGTTTTGTAAAACAAGACAACAAAGTATATTTATCTTGTTGTGTGTGCATAGGTGCTGGGAAAATGCTGGGATTTCAGAATAATGATTTATTGGATGGTAAAGGATACCAAGGTTTTAGAAATTATAGCAGATATAACCAAAGATAGCTAGTAAGAGCACAATAGTAGTGCAGGGATGAAACTGACTTAGTCTCTGAAAATGCACCCTTTTATACCCTAAACCTTCTATATTAGAAAAATTTAGAAAGCACATGAATATATAAGCACACATTCCATTAGTGGTAAGAGCAACCATGTCCTCACATGTGATGAAATCCCTTGAAAACACCCCTGTACACTGATAAGCTGATGACAGTGATAAAGATAGTATTGTTATAAAAATAGTCGTGAATTTACAGACCACCCCTGAAAGTGTCCCAGGGACCTTTGGAGTTCCCTGGAACATACTTTGAGAACCAGTTTTCCAGGTTATCTCCCTAGTAATGGAATTTCTGTGTTGAATATTATGCACCTCTTCAGCTTTACTAGATGATGCCAATTTTTTCCCAAAGTAGTTTTTACCAATTTGTGCTCCCAACAGCAGCATAGTGACTATTTCTCCGCCTCTCTCAATGTTATTTTGTGTTAGTTTGAGTTCTCAGAAGCGGATGTCAAGACAGGATTATAAGTTCAAGATATATTAAGTAAACACATGTGAAACATGAAGGAGAAGGAAAAGGAGAAAACAGCAAGGACCTTGGGACCATGATGCAGGTCTGGCAACTGTGAAGGGGAGGGGAAAGGAGAAAGGACTGGGGAGGAAGAGTCTCAGATCTCAGCACCATTTGAAGAAAGCTTCTGTCAGACTGATGGCCATTCCTCAAGCCAGTGACTGGTCACAGGGTTCTGTGTGTCACAGGAAGGAGCTTGCATTAGCACCTCCTCTGTGCTCAGTCATTGGATGGCAGCCGTGTGGGAAGCTTGGACTTCATGGATCCAGATGATCAACAGCTGGAGTCATCCGTCGGTTATGTTCCTCATAGATGGGGATCTGACCATTTCATTGGCCTCCAAGCATTTTATTTGCCCTTGGTTGGGTTGAGGCTCTTATTATACAACATTTGTTGCACTTCCTATTCTGTAAATTTCCTAATCATTTTTCTCCCAGATTTCTATTAGATTGTTTGTCTTTTTCTTACAAATTCATAAGGGCTTTGTTTGTATATAAAAATAATTAACTCATGTTTTGTCTTACATAAGTATTTTCTCTCAGTTTACCATTTATCTACAGATTTAGTGTATTGTTTACTTTTTCATACTAATCATTTTAATTCCGACATAGACAAATCTATTGTTTTTTTCTTCTTTTATGGCTTCTTAGCCCTTTGAGTTGCTTAAAAAGGTTTCCCCAACTCCTGATTCATATAAAATATTCTCCTAAATTTTCTTCTAATGTCTTTTAGTTTGTTTGCATTAACATCTGTGATTCATTTGGATTTTTTTTTGGTGTATATATACAATGAAGTAGGAGTTTAAATTTGTTTTCTTCTAGCTGGATTACCAATTATACAAGTATTATTTGTTAAAGTATCACTCTTTTCCCGTGGTATTGAAACGCCATCTTTATTCTGCATAAGCTGAGCTTCCTAGAAACGTGTAATTTTGATATTCCTCAGTACAAATATTCACTTCAGTATCTAGAAGAGAGCAAAACAATCAGATCATCTGAGAAAACAAATGATGCCAAGTTGGGACTTGTGTATGAGTAAGCGCCAGTTCACCAAAAGTTAGTATAAGATTACCTGAGGCTTAATATGTACTGTTTCTGTTTTATACAGGAAAAAGAAAAAGAAAAAAGAAATCTGCCTCCCAGCAGTGTCACAAAAAATGATTATTTTCACGTTAAATTTGACTTTCAGCTTTTTAGAAAGGAAGGAAACAATTATAGTGAAAACATATAGAATGATATAAATTCTCTGCTAAGTAGGATTTTTAGCCTATTTGCTACTTCAAAATGGAAATATTCCAGTAATTGGTTTTATGAAAAATTATATATTTATTTGTATATATATGTATGTAGATAATATATGTGTATATTTATATACATAAAAATTCCCCCCTACTGAAACAATGATCTGGGTTCAAATCCTGGTCCATTATTTACTAGTCATGCAAATTGTGCAAATTGCTTAGCTTTTCTGAAACTCAAATTCTAATCGCCAATTGTGACAAAAGCCAGTTGTAATGTCATCAGTAAAACCTCCCTGTGCTAAATCTTGTGGTCATAAATGTTAGGTGATATACTTAATCATGCCATTCTTGAGAAATTCTCACCGTCGGGCCTTTTGATCCAACAATGAGTCAGCTGTGCTACCTCCTGCATCAATGTGCAGAGGCAAGTAAGTGCTGACAGCCCTACCTACCCAACCCCAGGACGAGAAATTACTCTTCAAATGTTTTCCTAAATTGTTCAGCTACTACTAGAGAAGCAATTTTCTCACCAGTGGAGTGATCACTCTTGGAATCTACACATAACTTAATTGACCCTGTAGGAAGGAGCAACCCTTTCAAGGAAATCCCTAGGGACGGATTATTTTCCCGACAAGTAGAGATCAAGTAGTGGCAATTTCTCAATGACTGGGAGACATTTGGCAGAACAAAAACTTGGAAGTTGTGGTTGGTAAGGGCGTGTGTAAATCTTAGCATGATAGATCCTAGCATAGGTATCTGAAGGTAGCGTGACTGCAAGTTTAATTGTTTTGTGGGTGAAAATACAAAGATATATATCTTAGCAACAAATAGGAGCTCTAGGGGGAAAATCAGGCTAAACTCCGAAATGGCACAACCCTGAATGTTGATGTCATTCCTAAAGAACACTTTAGTACTCTCTCTAAAAATACATACGAGTGCTTGAAGGAAGTTACACGAATGCAACTCCCTCATTTGCTCCTGGCATGTTATTGAACTAATGCCACTATTTAGAAGCCTAAGTATCTTTGAATGTCTGAGGAAAATAGAGATTTCCAAGTATTAAAGAAGGAGAACTTAGCTCTTTGGAAAGTGGTAATGACTGTCACTTCAACTTAATTATTTCCATGCTTTATTCACTGTTAATACGTTTCATTACAAACTGCAGTGGTAAATGGAGAACGAAATTCAAAATCAGACTCTCTCAGGGCTGTGTTTTACTGTGGTCTAACAAAAAATGATATTTCCATGTTGTATTATGTCAGTGTCATACATTGTCTCACAGGGATCACTTTTCATGGCTATTCTTTTCATTTTTGGTGTTACTTACAGAATTTGGGGGAAAAGATCATTTGTGTATGGAAATTTGACTTTGTTTACATAGCCTCCTCAATTTTAGGTAGAGTAAATGTATAATCCTGCCAATCCTAATATTCTCTTCCCATCACTTAAATACTTTGCAATTTTCTATAAACAACCTCATATGTACCCTCACTTTGTGATCGAGCAAATTTTGCACATAGCAATTAGACTTGGCAGGCCATATTTATATACTTAGCACTTACAATAATATCAAAGAGTAGGAGAGAGGAGTGTTAAACTAACCTCTGAAAAAAGGGGGTTGGCAAAATATTTGAGAATTTTATTGTTAATATGTTTGGCATGTCCAATATTTGTAATAGGGGTTCCATTGGCGCTCCTATTTTTCCTACAGTTTAAGGAAAGCACAAGGAACTCCAGGCATTCTCACCTCTGCTGGAATTTCAATGAGACAGGTCACTGAAGCCGGGGAGAGTGCTGACCCCAGTCCTCACTCTTCAGAAGGTGGTGCACAGATATCATTGAATATGTTTTCTCCCTCACTCCATATCTACTTCCACTCACCACCTCCATGTTTAACATGGAAGATTTGTAGTCTGGCTTTAGAAAAGAAGACAGTCTCAGGTGTGAATAGTCATTCTTCTACATGTTTATTAATCCCAGAACAGGGAGTAATGGTGTTGTGCTCTGGAAGTCCTCCATTGAGTGTGACATCCAGTGTGACATCAGAAAACAGGCTGAAGAATCATGAGGTTATAAGTTGTAACTAACGTAAAAACTGTCTTCTATCTCTTGTCTCAAGTCTTTTTTTTGTAAGTAAAGCACTCCTTCCAAAAAAAAATGAACCTAAATTCTCCAAAGCCTCGAAAAATAATGTGGCTTTACTAAAGTATTTTTGTGTGTGTGTGAGGAGGACTAGCCCTGAGCTAACATCAATGCCAATCTTCTGCTTTTTTCTTGAGGAAGACTGGCCCTGGGCTAACATCCATGCCCATCTTCCTCTGCTTTACATGGGACGCCGCCACAGCATGGCTTAACAAGTGGTGCATCAGTGCGCGCCAGGGAAGCGAACCTGCAATCCCCGGGCCGCCACAGCGGAAAGTGCGCACTTAACCCCTGTGCCACCGGGCCGGCCCCTCTACTAAAGTATTTTTTAAAGATTCCACAGAGGGAAGAAATTGCGTCTCACAGTTCTGAGTAAACTTTGCGAAAAATCTTACTACATTGTTCTCTCCTAAAATCCCTTGTCTTAGCAGCTTGATGGTGCTTTTCTATATCGTCCTCAAAACTCTAGCTAGTGCGTGGTCTCTTTCTTTTTCTCTCTCTTTGCAGATTTTTCCTTCCAGGGGTGGCTTGATGTCCTTTCCTATGTACATTAATCTACTCCCTACTTCTGAGGGCTTCAATTCTGCAGTTCTGCCCATTACTACAATTGTTAAAACAGAGGACCAAGTCCTATGGCTCAAGCAACAAAGACTATTTCTTTCTTGGCAGTAGGGCGGGGGCAAAATGCTTCTATTTTAATAGTTTCATCCTTGTCACATGTGTTGCTGGGTATATGTAGGAAACCCACAGCAGATGCCTCCTGGAAGATGGCCTCTTATTACTACAGACAGCCCAGTGGATCAGGGATCAACCAGCACTAGGAAAGCTAAGACTTAAAGTTTGCCAACCATGATCAAAAATTATACAAAAGTATAGCAAGTTGACAGAAAAGCCTGATGTTATTTGGAAATACTTAAATCTATACCAGATTTTCAGATGTATAATGAAAGTATTATAATTAGGGGGAAACCAGAGAAAAATTTTAGGTAAAAATGAGGCAATAATTGGAATTTTGCACTTGATTTCATTGGCTGCCAACAATCTGAATGGTGCACAATGAAATCCATAAAACATGTTGCCAAATCTCTGGTCAATTGAAACTGCTGCATTTCATTCTTCTGTGGTAAAAATGTCTTAATTTTGGCCATGTGATGTTATTTGTCTCATCTGGTTTCTTGGAGACTGAAGGTCTCTTGTTAACTATGTTAATAAATAGAGGAGACAGCAAGGACACTGGAGGAGGCAACACAGCAACAACACCCACTGAGGTCACTGTGGGAGGGATGACCGATGACTGGAGGCCCCACTAAAGGTACAGGAAGAGAGGCATGGGGAGCTGTGTGAGGGTAAAAACGAACCTGCAGGCTGGCCCGGATTCTGAGGAGAGGCCGTGTGATGCAGTAGAGGATGCTTTGGAACGATTAGGGATGATGCGGTCTTCAGCAAATTCCCTGTTCTCTTTGAGCCAGTTTTCTCCTCTTTAAACATGGAATTCTAGCACAAAAGCTCCTCTGCCTGTGACCTTGCAATTTAAGACATTTTATTGGTTCTGAGATACCCTTTGTTCTCCCTACATTTTAACATTTTTAAAATGGGGTGTGCTTTATAATCAATAGTGACTGACAATAACTGTTGTCTCAATGTACTCACTTACCATTGCCTGTGCAAGTGTAAACATAAAAAATGCCAGTATCAAAACTGCAAAATAGACGTAGGAGGCTTGGGAGAAAATTGCAAGTGTAGAATATAGTGGAATACTTTTTTAACCCTTAGAAACTAAATGGTGATAGGGAGGGGATGAGGGGGTGATGAATCAGATATATGTAGCAATATCTCCTAAGCCGAAGTCAAAAGTCAGCTAACTCTACCTGATTGCAAAGCAGGCTCAAGAACCCAAGACCAAATGGTTCAATTCTTTCATATATTCTTTGAAGAAATGCTGCATCACCAATGCTGTGGAAGAAGAGAGGAAAGTATTGAATTGACAAACATGGACAACAACAATTTTGAGTGGGAAAGTAATGCAGGAGACAGCCTCTGAAGGTGCAGCGGGTTTAGGAAAACTTGAACCATTTCCAATGTGTGCAGGAGAGGGATATGTGATTTAAAAAAGTGCTCTGAGACTGAAAAAGCTTTTTCAGTAAGTATAGAATGAGCTCTATAAGTGACAAAAAGGCATAGTGTTTCTCTCTAGTCAGAAATACTTTTTGCTTTCTTATTCTTAAAATATTTGTGTGTCTTAGATTCAACAAATTGCAGTATATCAATACAAATCTACCTGTTGAAGCAAAAACTTGTTAATGCTGCCCAACACCAAGAGATGGTGATAGTGGACACTTGTACAATGACTCTTATGGTTTTATAACCAAAAAAGACTGAAAAATACACTTGTAGAAGCTGTTCATAATTAGAAGAGGTTTGTAGCTTCTTCATAGGGTGTAGTAAACCTTAATGTGTAACCCTTCCTCGGGTCAATTAATGTGTGTTAAATTATAAACAATTTATGAAAAGATCCTAGTCTAGTCTGGTACAAAATAGTTTATAGTTTTTCATTATTAATAATAGTTTTCATTATTAATAATAAACGGTATAGGGGCCAGCCCGGCGGTGTAGTGGTTAATTTCACGTGCTCGGGGGCTGCAGGTTTGGATTCTGGGTGCCGACCTATGTACCGCTTATCAAGCTATGCTGTGGCAGGCATCCCACATATAAAGTAGAGGAAGATAGGCATGGATGGCCTATCTTCCCAGGTTAGCCCAGGGCCAATCTCCTCAGCAAAAAGAGAAGGACTGGCAACAGATGTTAGCTCAGGGCTAATCTTCCTCGCCAAATGAAAAATAAAAATAAAAATAAAAAATAATAAAATGTATATATTATACATGTGCAAGCAAAACAAAGTAACATGTACTTTCATGAATCAATAAATTTAGTTATAGAATGGTAAAGTGACTTGCTCAAACCATACAGTTGGCTATGCTAGAACTAGGACTAGAATTAGATTTTCTTGATTCAATTTATTGTCATGTGTATTCATTTGTTGAGTGAACTACATGCAGGCCACCTCACTGGGTCCATGGGTGACACAAAAATATCTACAGTGTAGTCACATCACATGGGCATTTACCTTATCCCAATTCAACTAAGGCTCTGGCAAATGTGAGAGAGAGCAAGAAACAACAATTTAAAGAGAGCAGCTGGCTCTGCCTACCTTCCCCCTCAATAAGCACACGTCCAGAGTGAGTGTGAGATGGGAGCTGTGAATGTTTCTTTTCGTCAGTAGTCTCAGTGCTCACGTGCTTCTCATGATGCCAGCATCTCACCTCACTGAGGGTGACCATTGTTTTTAAAGATATGCATGTTTCCTACGACATAGCCCTTAAACACAAGTCAACTACTCCATTGATTCTTTAATGTGAAGACAGTCATCTGTTCTAATGCAAGAAGGACAACCAGCTGTGTTGGACTTACTGGAGGATGTAAATTAGATGCACTTATGTTTGATTGCCAGTATGCTCGCAAAAATACTTCATACAGTGTTTCATAGGTCAAAATGTTTAAGGAACTTTTTTTTTTTTTTTATAATTTTATCTATTTATTTTCCCCCAAAGCCCCAGTAGATAGTTGTATGTCATAGCTGCACATCCTTCTAGTTGCTGTATGTGGGACGCGGCCTCAGCATGGCCGGAGAAGCGGTGCATCGATGTGCGCCCGGGATCCGAACCCGGGCCGCCAGCAGCGGAGCGTGCGCACTTAACCGCTAAACCGCGGGGCCGGCCCTAAGGAACTTTCAAGGCTAACTTTGTATTTTTAAAATCTCAGAGCTTGTGGTTCACAAAGAAGAGTACAGCAATGGGTTTGTGGGTGGGGGCCATGACAAGACAGATCAGAGAGGAGAAAGACTGAAGCAGGGAAACCAGTCAGGAGACTCTCACAATACTTCCAGCAAATGATAACAGGAGCCTCAGCCAGTACAGTGGCAGAGAAAAAGGCACAAATGGAAGAGATATGGAAGAGGCAGAAACAAAAAGTAGGGAACGACTAGCCGTGGAGTATTCTAGAGAAGGAGGAGTTAAAGCTTACTTTGAGTTTTCTGGTCTGGTAGATTAGGATGATGATGGGGATAAAAACGACAACTGAAACAGGGGACAAACAATATGAATCATTTTATTAGTTTGAGGGAAGGTTGAGCAGCCCAAAGTACGAGGTCCATTGTGGATATATTGAGCTGGAAGTGCTTGAGAAACATTCAGGTGGAGACGTCCAGTACGCAGAAAATATGAGACTTGTATTTAGGAGCATTTAGGGCCCCATATTTTGATCTAGTAGAGAAGATACAACTTGAATTACCTGCGTTCACTAGACTGAGATGTATAAAATGAGGTAGTCTTAAATTTTAATGTCCTGAGTTACAGTGGTTCCAGCCCCACTGATTCATTGCCCACTCACAGCTCCAATGTATTTTATTCTTTGTTCCCCAGCAAACAGAGCCTGAGGCAAAAGCTTGTGCACTATTTCTTTGTTTGGTACTACAACCCCTGGTAACAGAAATGAGGGAAGAGGGGAGTGAGGCAGCAAAGGAGAGGAGCTGACATGAGTGTGTTAATGACATTGCCACCACTTGGTCTCAAGGGTGGTTGATTACTCAATCTTCCAAGAATCCGTAGAAATGACTAGTTCTCAGGAGAACCCAGAGAGAGGAAGTGGGATTAGTTTGTTCTTTGGCACTATGAAGTAATAACTCCCCTACACTTCCAGGTGGCTCTTGCATGGGCACTTTGGGGATGCCACTGCCTCCAAACCACAGTATCAATAAGGAAGCCCTGGGGCAAGGGGCAACAAGTGGGAGGCATGGCATGTGGTGAGGACTCTTGGGTTTCACCCCATGGACTCATGGCTGGTCACCACAGCAGTGTCTGGGTGGGAAGAAATTGCTAAAGGCTCTGAAGCTAGGGAAGGACAAGAGGACCTGAGGGGTGAATTTCCAACCTAAGTATGCCCCAATAAGTTCTGAGAGTCCCCCAAAGGGTGCCTGACGTGCACCCACAAACTAGTCCGCCCACTTCATCTACCATGCTCTCTCCAGCTTGGCTCCCCCGACTGATGCTGCTGCCTTGAGTTGCCCAAGAAAATAGCGCTGCCTCTGCTGGCAGTGATCTTCAGGAAACGTGGTGTCTGAGTCAAGCCTGTGGTTCTCTGATGCTGCCAAAGCCACTACCCCTAGGGGTCAGAATTGTTCTGCTAAGTGTAGAGGTTGGGAACAAGGGAGAGGACAAGAACCCAATCTCCAACCTCTTGCCACATTATGTGAGCAGCCCCTGACAAACTTGGCTCTTTCTGGTCCCACGAAGTCCCAGGGGAAAGCTGCTTCCTCAACTTCTCCCTTCCATGTCTCCTCTTCTTCAAACCCTCCTTCGCACGACGCCACACACCAAAACATTTCTCCTCTCAACTCCTCATCTCCATCAAGAGCAAACAAACAAAAACTACCTCTTGACAAATAACAAACCTGTCCCCCCCAAACAAAACAGAGGCAAGAAGAAGCTCAGAGAAACTGTCTTAGGCAAACACAGGAATCTACGTGAGAATTCAGCACGCAGAACGACAGTGCTCGGATAATTACACTTTTCAGTTTCCCCCAAGACTATGCGTGCCCACTTACTTTTCATTTACATAACCAGAGGGACCTAGTCCAGTGACCTCTTCCCCCACAAAGAGCAGTCTTATGCCAAAAAATAATTGAAATCTCTACTTGAGGAAGAAAACGGCACAGAGAGAGAATCCTTGAAGTTAAGTATTACTTGACTTAATTGATGAATGTCTTAGCCTGTTTTCCTCAAAACAACCTGAGGCAAAGGCTTGCAGCAGGAAATTTGTCTGGGAATTTGATCCCAGGGAGCAAGAGTCAGAAGGGAGTAAAAACAGGGAAGGCAGGAAAGCCAACTCAAGAACCCACTATCAAACTGTTTACTACTAAGGGTGAGTGGCGTTTTCGTCCTGGGACCTCGTGAGCAGCTGTGTGAAATGAAGGTCAGAACCATTCACCTAAGGGCTGAAAGGGAGAATGAACGTTGGTCCATTGCCTCTTCTTCCCCACTGGTCAAGTATGGCCTCAGAAGTGTGGATTGACCCGCATGTTTGTATTGCAAGTTTCCTGAGGGTGGCCCATGTGGGGAAGCAAGAGGTACCTGTTAGGGACCCACAGTGAGGTGCTGTGGGTTGCACCTGTGAGAAGCTGGTGGAAACCTGCAGGGACTAGTCACCACCGCACTGGCTGGAGGGGGATGTGGGTTAAGAGGATCTGAGCGGTATCCAAGAAGATCTGACCCAATGAGATTTCCCCTACGGAGCAGGAAAAAGAGAAGAGGCCCAAGAACACACATACACTTGGGAGTTTGGACAAAAGACAGAAGGAACTGAGAAGAAACCAATGAAAAGGCATCACAGAGATATGAGAAAAATAATAGTAATAACAATAGTTAGAGTCATAACAACAATTATCGCAGTAGGAGGAATAGTAACAGCAGCAGGCACTCTACAAATGTAGACTAGGTGACAGGCACTATTCTAAGCTCTGTACATATATTTACTCATTTAATACTCACAACCCTCTGAGATGGGCACAGTTATTTTCCCCATTTTCCACATGGGGATATGAAGTTACTGAGAAGTTAGGATCGCAACTCATAAGTAGAGACGGGATTTGTCTCCAGAGCCTGTACCCTTAACCACTTCATTGTGCTGACCTAAGGAATACAAAGCATCCATGAGACAACAGAAGAGAACTCCACAGAGAAGGGAGTGGGCAAGGGTCACCTTTACTTATTAGGGAGAGGAGAATGAAGACCAACGAATGGCCATCTGATTTGTGACCAAGAGGTAATTGGTCACTTTTGAAAATGCAGTTTGAGTTGAGTGGTGGGACAGAACACAGACTGGAAAGAGATGAGGAAGGTGTGGAGCACAGGTCCATTTCTGGAGACTTTTGCTAGTGAAGGGAGTCAGTGTATTATTTTAGTGGAATACCCCCCTGTCCTAATTTCCTAATAGCAGAGAGGGATCTAGTATCTAGAGAAGGAGAAGACGATCAGCAGGACTCTAAATATTAGTAGGTTTGAGTTGGCACAGTTCCCTCAGGTACAGAAAATGTCCCTCAGGTGATGTCTGTCGGGCTAAATGCCATCAAAGAAAGGATAAGAAGCAACACAGGACCCATCAGGGACTGAGGAAGCCCTTGGAGAGAAGACTAATGAGCAGATTTTCATTCTCATTCTTTGCCATTTGTGATTTCCCACAAAATGGCAGAAAGGGACACATTCTCTTGCCAACCTTCTCTTTCCCTCCTCCTGCCTCATTATCTGAGCCCAGTCATTATACTACATTTTCTGTGCCTTTGGATAGAAAAGCCAGCTCTTCAAACCATAACATTGGCAGCAGTTTTCTTCCTACAGTTTGTAAAAATTAAATCACAAATCAAAAGAATATGAGCCAAACATGCCACAGCCATTTGGATTTACTTGAAAGGGAAACCATCAACACCTCCCTATCTTGGCTGATGAACGTATCTGATGTTTCAGACTTCTTTCTCAGTTCTTTCATGACCACAAGACCAAAACTAATCAGTCCAATTATACAAACTTCCAGATTATAGCTCTGAAGTCAACTCAACAAGTAACATATCCAACAATATAATTTGCCAAGCTTAATTCAGAGGTTGAGGGAGGGTGGAGGGGAGACACTTCCTGATTCATCACAGCAGCTAAAGCCATCTTCCAGTCTGAAGACAAAGCAGACAAAGAATGAGAAATCAAGCTAGATTGGGGGCACTATAACTCCTGATCGTCATGTTTTCTCAATATTTGAAAAAAAAAGAAAAACCTAAGTTAAGAACACCATCCAGTAAAAGCACTCAAAATAGTTGCAAAATATGTAAAACACCTTCAACAGAGTTAGTTAAATGTTAAAAAAAAAAAAAAATCAAACCCAAAGGGAACCAGAAGAATATATAGATAAATATTTACCTGATTATAATGGTAGGATGGTCTTAGCATGGAAAGGAAAAAAAACATAAAGAAAAAGATTAAGAGATTTAACCACATGAATACTTAATTTTTTTGTACTCCACAAAAACCAGCATAAACAAAATCAGGGCCTAAGACAAATGGAAAAATATATTGCAACACATATGATACTCAAATGGTTTATATTGTTAGCTTTACTTTTAACAGATGTATTGGGATATAATTCACATACCATACAATTCACTCATTTAAAGTGTACAATTATTGTTTTTAACATATTAGCAGGATTTTACAAATCCTGTTTTTCTTTTTTTTTTTTTTTGTGAAGAGGACTAGCCCTGAGCTAACATCCGATGCCAATCCTCCCCTTTTTTCCTTGAGAAAGAGTGGCTCTGAGCTAACATCCGTGCCCATCTTCCTCCACTTTATATGGGACACTGCCACAGCGTGGCTTACCAAGTGGTGCGTCGGTGCACGCCTGGGATCCGAACCTGTGAACCCCGGACCGCCGCAGCGGAATGCACGCACTTAACCGATTGCGCCACTGGGCTGGCCCCTACAAATCCTGTTTTTAACATATTAACAGGATTATTCAATCATCACCACAATTAATTTTGGAATTTTTTACCACCTCAAAGACAAATCTTGGTACCCAAAGTTACTCCCCATTTCCTCTCAACCCCTCAGCCCTAGAGTGTTTCCACTCTATGTGTCTATAGATTTGCCTATTGAGGACATTTCATATAAATAGAATCATACAAAAAGTGGTCTTTTGTGACTGGCTGCCTTCACTTAGCGTAATGTTTTCAAGGTTGATCCATGTTGTACCATTTCTCAGTACTTGGTTTCTTTTTTCAATTGAAAAATACCATAAAATTCACCCTTTTACAGTATACAATTCAGTAGTTTATTATACAGTCACAAAGTTATATAACCATCACTGCTATCACCTCCACACATTTTCATCACCCCAAAAGAATCACCATATGCATTAGCAGTCATTCCTCATCTCCTCCTCCTTCTAATCCCTGCTAACCGCAAATTTCTACTTTCTGTCTCTATGGGTTTGCCTATTCTGGACATTTCATATCAGTGGAATCATACAATATGTGGCCTTTTGCATTTAGCTTCTTTCACTTAAAATAGTCTTTTCAAGATTTATCCATGTGTAGCATGAAACAGTACATTATTCCTTTTTATGGCTGAATGATATTCCACTATATGGATACACCACATTTTATTTATCCATTCAATAGTTAATGGACATTTGGGTTGTTTCCACAATTTAGCTATTAAGAATATTACTTATATTAACATTCACATACAAGTTTTGTGGGATTTTTTTGTAGACCTAGGTTTTCATTTCTCTTGGGTATATATAGGAGTGGAATTTCAGGGTTAACTAGTAAGTCTGTCTTTAACATTTTGAGAAACTGTCAGACTGTTTTCTGAAGCAGCTGCATCATTTTACATTCCCACCAGCAATGCATGAGGCTTCCAGTTTCTCCACATCCTCCCCAACACTTGTTATGATCTGTCTTTTAGTTTATAGCGATCTTAGTGGATGTGAAGTGATATCTCACTGTGGTTTGGATTTGCATTTCCCAAATAGTTAATGATGTTGAGAATCTTTTCATATGCTTATTGGCCATTTGTATATTTTCTTTGGAGAAATATCTGTTCAAATCTTTTATCCATTTCTTAATTAGGTTATTTGTGTTTTTATTGTTGAGTGGTAAGTGTTCTTTATGTATTCAGGATACAAGTCCCTTGTCAGATAGATAATTTGTAAATATTTTATCCCTTCTGTGGGCTGTATTTTCATATTCTTGATAGTATTCTTTGAAGCACAAAGGTTGTAAATTTTGATGAAGTCCAATTTATTTTTTTAACTTGTTATTTTTGTTTTTGGTGTTTATCCAGGAAATCATTGCCCAGTCCAAGGTCATGAAGATTTACCCATATATTTTCTTCTAAGAGTTTTATAATTTTTAGATCTTACATTTAAGTCTTTGATCCATTTTGAGTTAATTTTTATATGTGGTCTAAGTTTTTTCACATTCTTTTGCATGTGGATATCCAGTAGTCTCAGCACCATTTGTGGAAGTGACTATTCTCTCCCCATTGAATTGTCTTGGCACTCTTGTCAAAAATCAACTGACTGTAAATGTAAGGATTCATTTCTGGACTCTTAATTCTATTCCATTTATCTATTGTCTATTCTCCTGCCAATACACAGTCTTAATTACTGTCGCTTTGTAGTAACTTTGAAATCGGGAATTGTAAGTCCTCCAACTTTTTTCTTCTTTTTCAAGATTGTTGTGGCTATTCTGGGCCCCTTAAGTTTCCATATGAATTTACAATCAGTTTGTCAATTTCTGCAAAAATTCCAGCTGGGATTTTGATAGGCATTATGTTGAATCTATAGATCAATTTTGGGAGTGTTACCATCTTAACATTAAGTCTTTCAATCCATGAACATAGGATGTCTTTCCATTTAATTAGGTATTCTTTAACTTCTTCCAACAATTTTTTGTAGTTTTCAGGGTACAAGTCTTGCACTTCTTTTGTTAAATTTATTCCTAAGTATTTTGTTTTTTTCAATGCTGTTTTGAATGGAATGGAATTGTTAATTCTTAATTTCGCTTTCAGATTGTTCATTGTTCTTGTATAAAATACAATTTATTTTTTAATAATGATCTTATACACGCACGTTGCTGAACTTGTTTATTAGTTCAACTTGTTTATTAGATTTTTGGTGGGTTCCTTAGGATTTCTATATACAAGATCATGTCATCTGCAAACACAGATAGTTTTACTTCCCATATCCTTAACTTTTAACAAATTCTTACAAATCAGTAAGAAAAAGACAACAAATACCCCAATAAAAATTTGGCAGTGAATGTGAATAGGGAGTTCACAAATTAGCTGTATATGGCAATAAAATATGCTTAGCCTCACTAGGAATTAATGAAATGCAAATTTAATTAATATGATACTATATTTTGCCCATCAAAATGACAAGGCATTAAAAAAAGAAATAAGATTAGGGCTGGCCTGGTGGTACAGCGGGTAAGTGCATGTGCTCCGCTACAGCGGCCCGGGGATCGCAGGTTTGGATCCTGGGCATGCACTGATGCACCGCTTGTCAAGTCATGCTGTGGCGGTGTCCCATATAAAGTAGAGGAAGATGGGCATGGATGTTAGCCCAGGGCCAGTCTTCCTCAGCAAAAAAGAGGAGGATTGGCATCGAATGTTAGCTCAGGGCTGGTCTTCCTCACAAAAAAAAAAAAAAAGAAAGAAATAATATCCATTTTTGGCCAGAATCCCACACTGAGGGATGTACAATTCTCCTGTAGGGTAATTTGGGAATGCACATTAATTGTTTTAAAGATGTTTACAGTGTTTATCCAGTAATTCTTGTTCTAGGAATTTATCCTAAGGAAATAATCAGAGAAGTGCACAATGATTTATGTACAAAGAGGTTCATAAAGCATTATTTGTAGAAGAGAAAAATGGAAAGAACTCAAATGCTTGATAATAGCAAAGAGATAAATCCATATCCATACAGTGGAATACTACACTACCACAGAAAATTAATTGCTAGAGATATGCAAGGTCATAGGAACATGCTCATGAAATAAGCATGTATAATATGATTCTGATTTTGTTCAAAATTACTTTACAGGGCTGGCCTGGTGTCATAGTGGTTAAGTTCACATGCTCTGCTTTGGTGGTCCGGGGTTCACAGGTTCGAATCCCGAGCGTGGACCAATGTACCACTCATCAAGCCATGCTGTAGCGGCATCCCACATACAAATTAGAGGAAGATGGGCACAGATGTTAGCTCAGGGCCAATCTTCCTCAGCAAAAAGAGGAAGATTGGCAGCAGATGTTAGCTCAGGGCCAGTCTTCCTCACCAAAAAAGAAAAAAAACTACAAAATTACTATACACATGTGCGTGTATAAATATATTATATATGTATGAATATATCTCTCCACATCTCTACAGTGGTTTATTGTTGGATGAAGAAATATGAATTCATGTGATTTGTTATCTTCTTTATGTTGCTTTGTATTCCCCAATTTTTAAATTTATACACATTTATTACTTTTATTATAACAAAAACCCATAAAACCATTAGAAAAACTTACTGAATCTGATGTTCTGTTCCATAGAGCCTCTAGAGCTACAGTGATTGAAGGACTGTTAGAAACCAGATGCTTAGAGGTCTAAGGAAGGCTGTACTGTGCAAGGTGTTAGTAGCTGAAACTACTACTAGCCAAGTACTAGTAGCGAAATTGAGAATGTTCTGAGCTCTGTTGCCAGCCTAGAACATACAATAGACCTTTTTCTAAAAAACTGGGAACCACTGAGAGAAAGATGCAGTTAGCATTAGAGCTGAGACTGAGAGGTCACCCCATATAGAAACGCTGGAAGAACAATGATTTGGGCCACCGGGTGAGCTTACTCATGAGTAAGCCACATGAGTAGAGTACCAGAAAGTCTATTAGTGAGTAGGAAGAGGATGAACACAGAGAAGAGCTGAGTCATGTTAATGGCAGAACATTTGAGTCAAATTTCACACACTCCTGCTGAGACCCCCAGACCTGCCCCAGATGCAAAACCTATCTCCAGTTTCCATTCTTTCTGAACCTGCTTTTTCCCCCTGGATTTCTATGACTTTGCTCACGAACACTAAAGTCCTCACGTCTGGAAGGGACGTGAGTGAGTTTCTGTTTCCTGCCGGCAAGAGCCTTTCTAAAAGTTGTACTGGGTGATGCCGAGGAGGATGAAATCAAGTCTGCTGAAGAAGTACTCCAGGTAGTTTGGCTAGGGCAGAGGGTGGAAAAGGAGAGCGACGGAAGATGTCATACATCTGAAACTAGTGTAATGTCATATGTCTATTATACCTCAATAAAAAAAAGAAAAAAGTGCAAATGAGATAAAACATGTGAAAACACTGTGGAAATTGTAAAACTCAGCACAACTTATAGCTATTATAGCTAACTCCAATATGGAGGGCCATTCACAAATTATTTTTGCCAAAATAATAGGCAAACTGATAGTTTTCCCAGAACAGATACTGATGGCTATAAAACAATTATGAATTAGGATTTCAAAGTGTTTCAGGAAACCTGAATATTAATCTTCTTCGCCCCCAAATCTTACTGAGATGACTAAAGAAATATAAAATAAAAATTGAAGAGCTCACGTGCTTCCTATCACCTAGGCCTGACCTAGGTTCATCTGAGGGTTCTGAAGAAGGCAGAAACAAAGGTCTTGGGGAAAGAAGAGACATGGGAGACACAAGAAAGTGTTTCGCAATTTGTGAAACTTTATTGTGGACTTTATTTCCAGAATCTCACTGAATCTTAGCATTGTCTCCTCTAGCCCATTGTCTGACACTGTAACATCCCCTGTGTTAGATAGACTCTCTTGGCTGTTGTGGACAGACAACTCAAACTGGTTTAAGCAAATAAAGGGAATTGGTTGATTATCTTAACTGAAAAATTCAGTGGCAGTGATGGTTTCAGACAAAGCTGGATCCAGAGGCTAAAAAAGTATCATCAGGAATCAATCTCTCCTGGTTTTGTTTTCCTCTGTTTTGGCTTTATTCTCAGGCGAGCTATTTTCGTGTAGTGACTCCTAGTGGCTTAGAAACTGCATAAGAGGAAAAAAATTTTCTTCCCCTAATAATTTCAGCAAAGGTTCCAGGATTTAATTTGACTGGACCAACGTGGTCATGTACTCAACCTGGAACCAATACTGTGGCCAAATGGATGAGATGCCCTGAATTATCTGTTAATTCCTGTAGCCAGGTGACAGTTCTACCTTAACTTTATGGACAAAGAGTGGGGGGAGGATGGTTCCCCAAAAGAAAATCAAAGTGCTGTTACCAGAAAAGAGAATGAATGCTCTGCAGACAAAAACAACAACTGTCTGTAAGTTCCCCAGGCTAGCTTCAATACATGGTCTCCCTACTTGTGTTTGTACATTTCCAGTGTCTGAGGCAGTTGGCTCCATTGAGCTCAGCGGGCTTATTAGAGTTCTTCCTAACATCAATTCCATATCTCCCTCCTGCTATATCCACTCTGCCACTGTCAGCAATTTCTTTGGTCTATGTGAATAAAAAAAGATGAATTAGGTGAATCTTAATTCATAATTCACCATCTCTTCCCGGAAATTAATAGACTGACATTGGGTTTTGTTTATTTTATATCCACCCTCAGGTTCTGATTACCACTCCTAATGAATCCAACTGGTCTTCTCTAGTCCTCAAAACAGAGACCTGGAGAATTCTGTTCTGAAATGGCCTGAGGCCCTGACCCTGCCCATAATCGAGGGAAGTAAGAGTGGGAGCCCACAGAGGATGTAGTGTGGGAGTCGGGTGAAGGCCTAGGGAAAGCAGTGACTCAGCAGTCTGAGCCGGGGGCAGAGCAGGAGCCCGGCTATCATGGCCCAGTCCCTGGAAGAAACATCCAGCCAACACCTCCAGCTGGTGGAGGGGAAATTACAGGAGAAGGAAGCAAGCAGCCTATATGGACCTCTCCCCTGCCAGCTCGTTCTTTCTCAGAGTATTATCCTCAGCCCAAGGGTGATCTCATCATGGACCTCAAAATAACAACAACAAAAAAAGTTGTTTCTTAAAATCCTTATGTGCAATAACATGCATTTCCATAAACTTTTACTTCTATTTATGAATAAAGGCTACTTACTGGCAAATTCTAATTGAGGATTACTAATATATGGTAAGAGAATGGGCTATTAAGGAAAAAAAATACCACACTTTTTTGTTTGTGTTTTGGGGTTTTTTGTTTATTTGACTTTTTTTTTCTGCTAAAGACTAACCCAAGAATAAAGCATCTGCTTCCCAGACCCTCTGCCCCAGGAAAAACAGACTTCCACTGTGATTTTAAAGTTTCTGGCACTCTATACACTACTTCACTCCCACAAGAAAATGGATTTTGTGCTTCAGGACCGTGAAAGGGATTCATATAGGCTGCTGGGAGTTGGAAAAGGCAGAACTGACTGGACTAAAGGGAGAAGGCTGAGGCTGAGAAGGGGACAGCTTTAGGGGATTGTGGGTCCAGCAGAAGCTCAGGGTGGGCTTGCTCTCTGGTGAAGTGGCTGCATGGTGCCCTTGGTTAGGCTGAATGACAGGCTTGACTGTCCGGAAACTGCATGAGATCTGGGGGGCTAGGTTTGACCGGAGAGACTGGAGACACCTGCTTTTGTTCAAAAGGACTAGTCTGCCTTAGCATAAAACTCGGCAGTGACAATGATGGACCAAAGACCTGAGGGCCATTCCTCAAATGCTCTGGACTGCATTAGTCCAGAGACTCCCACCGGGCCCTAGGAGTGGAGTGAGCCCTCCCTCCTGTAATGATATTATGCCTCTCAATAATCTGAAGAGTAGGGCTTAGGGCCGGCCCCGTGGCTTAGCGGTTAAGTGCGTGCGCTCCGCTGCCGGCGGCCCGGGTTCGGATCCCGGGTGTGCACCGAGGCACCACTCCTCCAGCCATGCTGAGGCTGCGTCCCACATACAGCAACTAGAAGGATGTGCAGCTATGACAGACAACTATGTACTGGGGCTTTGGGGGAAAAATAAAATAAATAAAATCTACAAAAAAAAAAAAAAAGAAAGTAACAAAGATACCATTAAAAAAAAAAAAAAAAAAAAAGAGTAGGGCTTAGAGCTAGAATTTACAAGTAGTATAACTTTTCCGGCATCTGAGTGTCATGGATTGGATTAATAACTTCATATTTGGCAGTCATCAACTAAAATTAGCAAATTATTAGTGCTTAATTTCTCCATATATAAATAGATTTCTAGACATCTCTCGGTGGCTCAAATATCAAAAATCCATTCCTTATTGCTAAAACAGATGTTTCTATAATCGTCTCCTCTCTTCTCCCCATCAGCTTGAATAGTGGTATTTGATTGTGATTGTCAATTTTTTTTTCTGCTAAAATTGGGAATGAGTGGGATAGGTAGACTAAGGGTCCTCTACTTACTAACTGAGCTTTGATTGGTAAGTTTAGGGACTGCTCCTCAAGAATACCCCCTGCAAACATAACCTCCCTGCAGTCTCTGAAGCCTGTGGCTTTGTCTCCACTTACTCCTTTCTCTTGCCTTTTATCCCCAGAAGTTCCAGGAACAAGAGATAAAATTCCAGTTTATCAGTTTCAGTGTTGGAATCATATATTTTCATTTGTTATATAAAGATACGAAGAAGTGCTAGATTATATAGATGAACTAAAAAAAATTTTGATGTGTCAGCAGCAAAAATACTGCAAAATAAATTACTTTTGATGATAATTTACATAAGACAATTTCTACCTTGCACATAAGCTGTTTCCTAGCACTGATGCTAAATTTGGTTTGGCAGGTAATGTTTTAAAATGGGAAAAAAAATTACTTTTTAATATTTAAAAATTCAGAAAATAATGTAACAAATGTCATCGTAACCACCCACAATGAATAAATGTCAACATTTTATAATATTCTCTCATTTATTTTTTTTAAACTAAAATGTTACTGATGCAGCTGGAGACTTTTTTGACCCAGACCTGTTTACCTCCTTCCCCAGAGGAGAGAATGCTCACGATTTTGATGTGTACCTAACTTCTAGTACATATTTCTATACTTTTATTGCATAAGTATGTACCCCTAAACTAAAGTGTTGTTGTATGTTTTTAAAATTACTTAAATAGCGTATAATGTACAGATCATTCTGTAACTTTTCTTTCTCATTCAGTGTTACGCTTTTGAGATTTATTTACACGTATAGATCTAGTTTATTTCATCTGGTTCATTCATTATACGAGAAAGACTCATACAGAGTCTTTCTTTATACAAACACACCACATTTTATTTATCCATTCCCCTACTGATAGGCCAATCAAAATATACAGTATTCTGTAAATTATCAGCATAGCTATCGTCTTCTGCAAGAAGCTTTTTCTGTCCCTCCCTTCCTCCCACCGTTAGGTTGTGTTAAATGCCCTTCCTCTTCCTCCCTTGGACACCCACATCAGAGACTCCAATACATATTGTTGAAAAATGTCTGTCTTTGTCTTAGACTAGAGTCATTAAGATCAGGGACCCATAATCTGTTCACAGTGTTCATGGTGTAGCCCCTAGGCCAGCGCTGGGCATGGCGCATGGTTGGTATTTTTTGATCAATGGATGAAAGAATGATTCTGTGCCTATGTCAGTGATTTGCTGATGTACCTTAAAATCAAGGCCCCAAACTACGCACTCCTGAAGCCACTGTGTTCTACCTGCTAGACCTAGTTTTTCCCTCCAGTTGGATCATGGCAGTCGTTTACCATTTGAGGTTATAGCAAATTAACGTAATGGGTATAATATTCTCAATTTTAATTTTGTTAAACCTTTGCCACTTGGTACCACTTGCTTATATTAAAATCTAATGTTAAATGATATCTGCTTTAGTTCTAAATTATACATTTATTTTAAATTAAATAAATCACAATTTCCTGGTGTTTCATAATGAACACCTACACTTCCAGGTGCCCTGCCACTTGAATGAGTATGAGAACCACTGTGTTTACTATGTAAAAATGTAGGCACTCAAGTAGTGCACTACTTTCATAAATAATGCTTTTTTTATAATGTGTTTTAAAATAGTAAATTTCCAAAAGTTTAAAACTTGTCTTATATGTTATAAAGGGGCATTCCCGTCCCTGTCAGCAAAACCCTATAAAATCTGAAATAATTATTATTGCATATTCTGACTCCCTCAGCCCCTCTGAACCTGGTATGGCAAGAGTGGCAAGTTCCTTCAGAGGCTTAGTGGGAAGGAGGCAGCTGTAAGCATAACCCATCAGTCGTCCCCCTGTTGCCATGGAGACCAGCGAAGTCAAGACTTCCTTATGGACTGTCACCCTGTCCCTCATTCCTCCCTAGGTGCTTGGAAGGCCCAAACTTTAAATCTTCCTATGCTCACAGGGACAGGAGGATGTAAGCTCCCTGGGATTGCTCAAGACTCTTGTGGAGGGCGTTGGACTTTCCAAAGTGCTTGACAGGGCTTTAAGCCAATCTTCTTTAATTTTACGGGGCAAGGTGACCCCAATCAGCATATGGATTGCACATACATTTGCCTTTTTATTCCTCACAATAACCCTAGAATGTACGTATTATTATTATTCGTGCTTTACAGATGAGGAAACTGAAGTCTGGAAAAGTTAAGTAATTTTCCCCAAATCACAAAGCTAATTAGAGATGGAGTTGGGATTCTTACTCACTACATAGTACAGCCTCCCTACTGACACATGTTTTAATTTATTAGCAAGATGACATTTGCCTACACAGTATCCCTATAGAAATCTAGAGTGAACAGATAGAGGGTATTAACCCACGGGAAAGGGTTGCAGAGAATTTTGGCATTTTTCCTTATATGGTTCATCTATCAATTTATTCAAACAACAGTTATTGAATATTTATTGTGTTCTAAATATTGGATGAAAAAGAAAAAGACATGATCTCTACCACTGAGTTGTTTACAGTCATGTACTCAAATAATTATGATACAATCCTCTAGATGCCCCAGAAAAGGAATATGCAAAGTATATGAGAGTCAGGGGAGTGGATGACAGCTTGGAGGGTTACACAAGTCTTCACAGAAGAGATGACATTTTAGCTTAATCTATGAAGTTGGATAGAATGGAGGAATCATTATGAAAAACCTGGTTCAAAAATCTTAATTCTATGTCTGATGTGACTTTTGGCAACTAACTTAATATTTCTGAGTCTTAGTTTCCTTATGATGGAGATAAAAAATATACTCTTCATAGAGTTGATGGAAAGATTAAGTAAAATAAAGCACGTGGAGTATATAGTCGTCCCCCCTTACCCCTGGGGGATACATTCCAAGACCCCAAGTGGATGCTTGAAACCCCAATGGTACCTAACCCTATATATACTATGCTTTTTCCTATACATACATATGATAAAGTTTAATTTATAAATTAAGCACAGTAAAAGATTAACAATAACTAATAATAAAATAGAACAATTATAACATTATCCTGTAATAAAAGTTACTATAGATCTTAGCACCCTCAGCATATGATTTTTTTTTCTTATGAAGTTGAGAACTTTTACGTTTTCACTTAAAGGAAACAGTTTATGGACTCTCTTGGGCTTATCCAAATTGTCAGCATCACTGCTCTTGCACTTTGGGGCTATTATTAAGTAAAATAAAGGTGACTTGAACACAAGCACTGAGATACCGCAAGTCAGTCTGATAACCCAGATGGCTACTAAGTGACTAACAGGCGGGTAACGTATACAGCGTGGATCTGCTGGACAAAGGGATGATTCACATCCCAGGTGGGATGGAGTGGTCAGTGGGAGATTTCATCACGCTATTCAGAACTGTGCTCAATTTAAAGCTTATGAATTGTTTATTTCTGGAATTTTCCATTTTATATTTTAGACCCCAGTTGACTGAGGGTAACTGAAACTGCGGAAAGTGAAACTACAGATAAGGGGGGACTACTGTACACAACAATGGGAGTGATTATTATCATTATCACTATGAATGGTAGAGAAGGGGTTCACAAGCAGAGACACTCCCTTCCCTGGGAGGCCCAGTGAAACCTTAGTGATGATACAAGTCCATAACTTGTTATCATTTCAGTTGTACTGGTTCTAGACCATAGGATATTGCTTTTTTAACTTATATATGCAAACAACTGATCTCCAGGCTCCTGTCCCAAGTTATCCCTAGATGCAAGGCTGAGAGATGGACCCATGGCCCTAGTCTGGAGGAGTTCTGTGCTGCTTTGGGGACCAGATGATTGGCAGTGACACAGCGGGGAGGCAGCAGGTGGGAGGGCAGGCGGTGGGGAAAAAACGACCTGAGACTCCAGGCTGCGATCTCTTTATCGTCGCCCCTCCCCATCAGAGAACTACATGTAGCCCTCCCAGTTTTACTCACTTGGGTCCTTTCTCAGGTCCAGACTAGTTTTTTATTTTTCTTTCCTTAGTCTCTCTAGCATTTTTCCCAACAATAAAAACTATTATTAACACTCTTTCTTTGGGTTGCACAATTTTGTTGAGTATAGATATGCCTATACTTGATTTAGCCAAACTTACACAAAATTTTTCCCTGAGCCATCTGTGACTGAGTTGGAACACAGGAACAGTGCCTATGCTTGTGGCCATTCTAAGTGCTGCAAGTCTACTCACTCATTTAATCCTGATGACATCCCTGTGAGGCAGGCACTGTCATCACCCAGTTTTCCTAACGGGAAAACCAGAGTAGAAGAACACAAAGTAATGTGTCCAAAGTCCTGCCGTTGGTAGCGGCAGAGCTGGGATTTGAACCCTAGGCAATTTACTACCTGCTCTTACCCCCCATGCCATCCTGCCCCTGCAGAGGATATTCAGCCAATATCTATATACATGGTGTTTAAGGAAAGGAAGTAAATTTTATGTTGGCCAAAAATCAATCTTCTGGCCTGTGCTATGGTACCAGTGGTTTTAGCTATACTGACATTTTTTTTTGTCTGAATCTTTCAATTGGTGCCTAGGGAGTAAAAGGGAAAAAAGATCATAAATAGGTCAATATGTGATTGGCTTGTTTTGATTACTCTGTAACTCTCAGTGTTCTAAGATGACACCTTGGCTTCAGCAATTTCCTGGCACAATTTGAGGGCATTGACTCACCCCAGTAATTTACAAGGGAGAGGGGCAGGAGGAAGAGGGGGGAGGAGAAGGAGAGATGTGAAAACACAAGAGAGGTGAAGATAAACAACAAGTACAGTGAAAGTTGCAGGAGAAAAAAAAGTGATCAAGCCTAGAATCATGGAATAGGTACAGAATTTATATGCCTTTTGACATCAATTATTATTTTTTTTATTTAGCAACAATGAAATAAAAGATCCCAAGAAAATATTAAAAAGTGAGTATTAAGCAGATTAGAGGACTCCCACTTTGTCAATGTTCCTTGGAGTCCTCCACGCCTTGCTTGATCATTTAACTAATGTCTTCTAATTTCTTTTCCAAATAGCCACGCTGAACACATTAACACTGAGATCTGTCGGGCCCAGCTGATTCAAACACTATATATTATAGAGCAGGATGTTTTGTTAAGGTAACCAGTAAGAAAGAGATTTTTTTAAAACCATTTTAGTTACCTGCACAAACAAGTGGTTTTAGGTTTCAGGTATCCTAGTTATTCAACATACACATTATCTTCTTAAATGGAGTTTTGTCTTGGGGAACTTTTAAAATAAAATCAGTAAAGCTGGAATTATCCAATCACAAGAGAATCCATTAAAGCAAAGAAAGGGAAAAGCAAATCATGTTCTCTCAATATCTAGCCCAGTTAGGTTGCCGGTTATTGATTTAGTCTGGGATACAGTGGCATTAAATCTTCCTCATTATACAAGTCCTGTACATCTTTTTAGCTTCTCTATCTGTGCTTTAATCTCTGGGGCCAAAATTAAGCAGAACATGCACAAACCATTTTAATGTGTTCTTGTGTCACTAGGAACACGTTTGTTCAGAAAGGTCTCCCCCAGCATTATGATTTTTTTTTTAAATTATTTATTTATTTATTTATTTATTCCCCCAAAGCCCCAGTAGATAGTTGTATGTCATAGCTGCACATCCTTCTAGTTGCTGTATGTGGGACGCGGCCTCAGCATGGCTGGAGAAGTGGTGCGTCTGTGCGTGCCGGGATCCGAACCCGGGCCGCCAGCAGCGGAGCACGCGCACCCAACCGCTAAGCCACGGGGCCGGCCCTCCCCCAGCATTATGATTTTGTTTCATTTGGCAGGGAGTCCTTCTAATAATTAAAACATCCCATCATTCACTCCACATGGCTGCCTGACCTGAAAGCCATTCTAGATCCAAACACTTTTGTTTGCTGCTTCTTCTTTGGAATACTATCCTACAGTTCTGAAATCCTGACTGGGAATTATGTATAATAACCTAGATAGGAATGATTCTTCAAGTAATTCAAGGCCTTTCAATGGAGAGGCAGAATCTTGGGCCCCACCCCAGACAGACCTCCTGAACTGGAATCGGCCTTTTAAGGATCTTCCAAGTGAGTGGTATATACATTAAAGTTTGAGAAGCTCTGCTCTACTAAATCACTACAGAGGATGACATCAGTAACGCAGAGGTGATGCAACTAGACAGGAATTATCAGCCTTTCTTCAACTAGCTCATATAAACATAAAAGCATTTTTCTTAGGCCGTGCTTGTAGAAGTCAGCAATTACCAAAAAGTTGTATTCTTGAGCTGCAATTGTGTTTATTTCTGGAGAGAATAGCATGAATACAGATGTTATGGAGGGTGAAATGATGAGGTAATGGGTTAATTTGACTGGAGGAAGTTCAACTTGACCAGGTGTGAGGATAACATCACGTCTTGTCTTTAGCACAGGTATCCACTGGCTTTGGTCTTTATCTGTCACTTTTATTCATCATTTTCTTAACTCCCATTGACAACTCACAGATCACCAGACATGATTAGCTGTTAATTGTTTTGGCAAAAGGCATGATATTACCAATTTAACTGTTAGTTGCATCAATCCAGGAAGACTTTTTATTTCTTCTTAAAACATTGCGTTATTTTGTAGATTTTCTTTGTCGAGATCATCATAATATAGAAAGAGAAGAGAAAGAATATGTGAATAATTCTGTTTTGTAAAAACAAGCATATACTACATGTGGGCATTGACTTGAAAATATTCCAGAAAAATGGTTTGTTGCTAGATTTATGATCATTAATATTCATAATCCTGTCCACTGGGCTATAGGGATAATAATTATTGGACCCCAAATTAGAACATATATGACCAAGAACAAAATATATAAAATTAGAATTATTCTGGGAAATCTGATCAGGAGGTTAATTATTGTTCTGTTTATATAGAATGATGATTCTAGAAAAATTTACAAATGACAGGCTCATAGTGGAATTAAATGAAACATTATTTTGGGATTACATCCCTAATCTTTTAGAGGACTCAATATGCATATTATGGCTTACATTTTTAAGACTTTTAGTTGAAGTGTAATGTACATAGAGAAAGGTACATATCGTCTTAGGTATATCTCTTGATACATTTTCACAGAAGGAACACACTCATCAAGAAACAATAGAACCAGCACCACAGAAGCCCCTCTTGAACTTCCTTTTAGCCACTATCCTGCCTTTAAACAGCATAATTTAGTTTTACTGTTTTTGTACTTTCATATAAATAGAATCATAGTGCATCCTCTTTTTTCTTTCAACAATGTTTTTGAGATACACCCAAATTACTGTGTGTAGTTTTAGTTCATTCATCCTAATTGCTGTATAGAATTCTGCTGTGTGAAAACACAACACTTTATCCCCTCTACTGTTGATGGGCATGTAGACAGTTTCAGTCTTAGGTCATTACGACCAGTGCTGTTCTGAACATTCTAGTACATATCTTTGGGTGAACATAGGTAGGTATTTGTGTTAGAGATCTACTTCAGAGTGGAATTGCTGGATATGCAAGGTTTCCTTTAGTAGATTCTGCGAACTGAAATGGTTGTACCCGTTTACACTCTTCCATGTTGTCTCCAGCAGTTGTTATCATCTGACTTACAAAAATTTTAGTTATTCTGCAAGTCGAGTGATCTCACATTTAGATTTTGGTTTGTATCTTGATATGGCTTACCTTTAACCAAGGTTCAAGGAGAATCTTTTGTTGGATCTCTGTTCTAAGTGGTCACAGCTCCCGGTGCCATAGTTAAGTGGGGTAAAACTAGGCATGACTTGAGAGGTCCAAAATGTTTATTAGCTGAAAAATATCTACTCCATGAGGTTTTACTTGAAATTTTTGTTTTTAACATTACCCTTTAAGGGTCTTGTGCAGCTGTGGACCTCTTGTGTGAGGTAGAGAATTGTGCAGCCTGTAGAAATTACTTAAGTAATAATTGAATATATTTAACTTGATTAACTCATTACAATTACTTATCACCTGATGGTGAGAGGGTCCTTGAAAACTGGAATACATGATTTGATGCAAGTGTGTTAGTGAATGGAGAGGAAAGTGGAGCAATGCATGGGCAGTGAGGCAAGGAAGTGAAGACCTGTCAAGCACAAAGTGCTGCATAAACATGTGGGGCTCATCAGGAGGCCTGGGGTGGCTGGGGGTGGGAAGGGGGGGCTCCCATCACAGGGAACAAAGAGTAACCCAAAAGGGCACTGTTGCTCTAGGAGTCTAGACTACAAACAAATTAGGTTAGAGTTTTACCCGCAATTGGCCCCAACTGCAGTAGACAGGTGCAGATTCTTTTGTACAAAGAGAAAATAGCCTTATAGTCCTAGACAGCAAATGTTCATCAACTTCAAAATTATACCTCAATGCTGCTGGTGTCTGGACCATTGATGGATGAGCTAGGTCTTTCCAGGTCTAATGCTGAGTAATGCAAATTAGATTCTCCTGAGTTATGCCTAGTGCAGCTGGAGGGCATATAATAGTTGCCAGGGACATATCTTCATGCCAAATTCTTGCCAATGTTGTTAATAGTATTGTACCCTGTACATGTGCAAGCACTCTCAGTTTTATTAATGACAATACTGTGCTTTTGCCCTTTCTTTCACCTTTTAATTTTTGAATAGGCAATAACTATGGTTTCACCCTGACTCTTCACAAAGCAAATGCTAAACCAAAAGGCTTGCATTCAGTCCATTCTCCCACCATGCAGCGATGAGTGGGATCAGCTTAGATAAATCTCAGCTGTGATGCCCCTCATAAATTTGCATGCTATGGGGAATAAATGATGTGAAGAAGGGAGGGAAATGCCTGGGTCTCCAAGGAAGAAAGGAAAGTGGCCTCATGGGCAGGAATTACCTTTCTACATTTTTTTAGGTTTGTGCCTGGCGGTCCATTCAGCTTAGTCCTTGTCCTCTGATCCAGAAACATCCTGTAATTCCTTTCTGGGAGTTGTGTGGAGAAGTGATTGCGCAAGAGCTTTGCTAATCACTGGTCATGAGTGAAAATATAGTGGAAAGATGAAGGTTCTTTTGCCTTCTACACTGAGAATGGAGAGAAAGAAAGTAAAGATGGCTCTAGACTGAGCTGCTCTCATACTGTGACAATGCTAATTTGCAAGTTATATGAGTAAAGTCAGTGTTAAAATATATGATAGATTTTGATAGCTCTGATAGATATTTTTAAGCCCCCTTACCATGTACCTCAAAAACTCCTTTGAGCCCCATCCATTCAATCTGATTAGAGTCTTTGCACAAAATATGGGATTACTGTCAAAGGGCATATTAAAACATGATACTGTTCCAAGGATTTAACCAATTTGCTCCCCTCAAGTCATGTCCTACATACTTTATTTAGATTTCTGTTACAATATTAGAAGGACATTGCCTTGTCAAAAAAATTCTCAGCAGTCTATAATATACAACTCATAGGAAAGAATGCTCTAGTGGGAACCTCAGGTGAAAACAATGGTACCAAGACTCACCTAGGCATGTTAACCACTAGAGGGCAATATTGACTATACACTTAGGGGCTCTACTCGCCTGTAGAGAGCAGTGTCGCTATGGAAAGGATCCCTACATATACAGCCAAATTTTTGTTGTTCACCCAATATGTGCTGGAATGCTGGGTTCTGTGATGTCCATAGACACGAATAAGACCTTATTCTTAATCTTGAGGAGCATATATTCAAAAATAAGAGATTATAATTATGTATTGATTATGACTGAACTGTGAATTGTATTTGAAATTGTATTTAGATGTCAATTGACAGATGATGTTGTAGGGGAGGAAAAATAATTTTCCCTCTAAAAATAATTTCCCCTCTGTAATAAAAGACAGATTAACAGGAGAAAAACAAACAAGTTTAATAACATGTATACCCACATGTATATGTGAGAGATAACCCAGGAACTGAGTAACTACCCCAAAATGGCCCAAGCCACCACCTTAAATACCATCTCCAGCTAAAGACACAGAAAGATGTTGGAGGGTTGGGAGTGAGTTATGGAAGGTTAGCAGGCAAAGCACAGCAAACTTGGGTAAGGTTGTTATGCAGATTGAAGTCCATGCCTTCTCCACAGATAAGAGTTTCTAGAGATTTAGTCATCCTCCTCTTCCTGGTACAGAGATGGAGACACCATTACAAATGGAGATTTCCCTTATATATGTTAATGTCTCTTACAAAAGGGTAACTTCTACTTGGTTTTCAGAGCTTCTCCTGTGTCTGCTGTTTCTTAAAAATAATCAGCCTAAAATAATCCTTACACCAAAGAGGCATATTTTGGGGTGACATATTCTGCTCCCCTTCAATGTACCAATTTGATGTTGATAGCGTTAAATAGAGATGCAAATACTGACATTTAAAAACTATTCAAAGCATAAATAGAATTAATTTGGAAGTCTGTTTGGAATAAATGAGTCTTGGAGGACAGACTAAGTAACTTTATTCTTTCCTGACTATAGAAGAGACGGCTTGCTAATTTTTTAATAGGTCAATGATTTTTCTTCTAGTGCAGGTAGACTACCTGTTTTCCCTTAGTAGGACTCATAATTTTTGCTAAATTTACTGGTGAAAAAATGAGAATAATTTCTTACTGAATTGTCATTTGTCTCTAGGATTAAAAATTATTTTTAATTAAAATGAAATATTAGCTTAACTAGTTATTTCATAAATTAAATGAATGCTGAAGTCATTCAACATAAATCTATAATTTTATTACTGTATTGATTTTTTCCATTAGCATAAAAAGATATCTCAGGAATATCGGTTAATATTTATTAAGCACCTTCTAGATACTTTGAACAATCCTATCAAGTGCAAGCTCTTAATTTTAACAAATGTCAGACACAATCTTGGTATATTAATGTGATATCAGGAAATCCAACTATTTTAAATTAAGACAACATTTGGTTTCCATGTTTCTTAAACATCAAAGATAAAAAAATGTAGCACCATTAAAACTGACAGCTTTTCAGTCAGCAGTGATTAAATTAAACTCAGTTTGGAGAGTAGGAAATGAAGAAACTAGACTAGAGCAAATAAAAAAAGTCTCAATTAGCGACATTACAGTTGTGACATGTGGACAAAAGCCAGATTAAGCAGATGCTATCATCAATTCGTTTGTTGTCATGTTTGCAATGTGGCAACTGGCTCCAGAGACAGAAGATCTTCTGGAAGTGGTGCATCCTGGGACGCAGTTCTTTGTTTACTCCACAAATGATCATCAGTCATAATGATGCAGTGATATTGGTACTTGCATCAGCAACTGTCAAAGCAGAAATCAAGAGAGACCAAAGCGTTAGCACATGCTATTCCTTTTATAAAATCGCAAATATTGCTTAAAGGCCACTTCTCCAATTTCCTAGATTTTCCCAAAAGGAAAATAAACTCTCCCTCTCCCACAAAAATCTACATGCATTTTAAATATATCGGCAACTTATTTATGACATGCATACCTTAAGTAGCTCAAGAGACCAGAATTCCATCAAGTGAAGAGATAAGCATGCATTACATGGCTGCTTTATTTAATTACAAAATACAAAAGCCCATTAGCAGAATGGCCTGTTGGCCTGGAGAGAGGATGCTGGCCTGCCATGTGGTGGACCTGCAGTTTTCTCTCCTGCTCCGGCTTGCCAAGCTGGCGGGGGCTTGGAGAGCAGGCATTGTGCACACGGTCAGCCTCAAGAAGGAAATGTGTAATGATGCTGAACTCTGACCACTTCATTGTCTTCACATTAGGAAAATATACATAGGAAATTCCTGCACAATATGGCTATGAAAGGCGTTTTGTAAATGTTTTGTTTACGAGAGTTTGAATTAAATATCTTCAGGGGAGAAAAGTATGAAATTATAATAGAAGCCTATAATCTAGTTTAGGTTCTGCTACCAGCTGTGTGACGGGGGAGAAATCATTTTAAATCACTTAAAATGCCTGGTTTCCCTATTTGTAATGGTGATAACTGGCCTGACCTATCCATAGGAAGTTTACATGGATCAAGTGAGATTATGTATGTGAATGACACCATGTAAATCGGAAAGCAGATGTCCTTATTCTGGCATCCATGGCTGGTTTCAAGGCCTTCTCTGAAATTATATTCAGAATTGAGTGTGAATGATCTTACATCCATTTTTCTGGAGAGCTTACATCTACTTCTCAAAAGGGTTTTTGATCCTAAAATAGATTTAAAAGAAAGCCACTGCTGTAAAATAGGAAATATATGTTATCTTATTTTCAATATTCTTCCATTAAATAATTCATTTTGATTATTTTTAATCTGTTATTTCAGAGTCGTATGGTGATTTTAATTTCACCATTGATCATTTGTACCTCAGCTTACGTATATACATCCCTGTCATACCCAAGGAGAAGACAAATCAATGCTTTTGCTATAAGATTATCATACTTCTCAGGTTGAGGAATTTTTAAATGTAATTTTAAAAGCCTATAATATCAAACATCCACTGGAAGGAGGAAGAAATGTTTAGGAGTAGGGAGAGATGCCTAAAACAGTGGGATAGTCCCTCTCTAAGGAGAGTTTTCACAAGGAGAGAGGCAGGGAAGTTCCCATTGGCTGGATTTTTCTCAGGCTGTCTTTTATTCTCCAGGCCAATCTGGTTTATTTGAAACAAAAAAAATTACTGTTTTTAAATTATAAAATATTACCCATTTATAGAAAATTTTCAGATAACGCAGACTTGCAAAGAGTGAAAAATCTTTCTTCATCACCCAATTCCCAACTCCTCAATGGTAACTATTATTAAATGCAAAACAATTAGTAATATTCTAAAATAATAACCTGGAGTCACTTTGGATATTATTTGTTCAACTAGTAATGATGGAGTGCTGACTCTGTGTCTGGCCCTCTGCTAGACCCAGAGATGGTGAAAGCAAACGAGATGGGTTCAATTTCTGTCATCATGGAGTTAACAATCAAGTAGGAGACATGGAGAAGCAAACGGGGATGACAATGCCGTGTGCTAAACATGGCATCAGACAATGGATGCTACGTGAAATTATAGGAGGACCATGCGAGTAAGGGAAGTAGATCTTAGCTGAGATTTAGAGCAGGAGTGAGTTGGCCAATTGGTGAGGGGGTGGGATGGTCATGTTTTATTATAGTACATGTATAAAAGTCACTTACTCGTATAATCAATTTTAGCAAATCTTGTTTTGGAGTCTTTCTGTAAACATCGTATCTGCTCCATTAAATCACTGGCTGATTTGATGGTTGTTTTATAAAATTCTCTCCACCCTACACAGAATCCAAATTCTACTCATCTTCAGTGGCACCAACCACGGCAACAACTTACCTATCAAAGCTCCATAATCATTCAAACCCACATCCATCTATAAAACATGTAAAACAGAGTTGAATTATATATGGTCATAGAGTTGTTCTGTTTCATCTGCACAAGTTGTATTCTTCTCAAATAGATTTCAAACATATTAGAAGCAAGAAACATGTATTCTTTTGTATCCTCTAGCACAATATTGAAACCAGGGGCCAGCTGGCTTTAACTATACTGAGTTAGTTGCTGGTTTGCAAAAGTAGTTAGATAATGCCTTATTAAAACCCACCCTATAGATAATATCTCTGACGCCTGGGTCACCATGGTAACAGGTGCTTGAGTTTTTCAGGAACTGAGAGTTGAATCCTTGTCCAGTTCAGGCTGGTTAAGACCACCAACTCATCAACTGGGCCTGCGCAGATGACCAATAGGTGGTCTTTTGACATCAAGGAGCTGAAAACTCCTCCTTTGGATTGTACTGACACCCCTATTTTGTGAACATGTGTCCTATGAAGAACCGTGCGCTTTGACTGCACTTGCGCAGATCATCAATTACCTCACTTCTCCTACGTCCAATTGTCTATCTCCACACTTCAGACTGCCCTGCCCTTCATCTCATAAATTTTGCCGCAAGCCCTGGATCAGGGAGACAGATCTGAGAACCTTGCCTTCTGTCTCCTTGCAGATTGATCCAGCAATAGAACCCTTCTTCCCTCAAAAGCCGGTATGTCATGGTGTTGGCTTCTGTGTGCATTGAGGGGTGAACCCTTGCACGGTAACAGTATTATTCAATATTTTTTACTGCAACTCACTGAAAAAATACATTTTGGGATCCATATATAATGCACTCTGATGCTTTCTGTTTTATTCTATTTCATTCTTTTAAAAAAAATGCAGTTGTGACCTACCGAATGGATTTTATGACTCTAAATTGATTCCTTATGGGTCTCAACCCACAATTTGAAAAATATTTCTTTAGCATTTATAATATAAGGTTGAGCACAAACTTAGGGGTCAATTAAAAAATAAACTCACTTGCTATTTGATCTGTTTAATCAGAATGTTACTTTCAATCACATTGGAGGGAAAGCCTTTGAACTCACAACTTATATTACCTGGTATATAAGGAAGATTGGAAAATCAAAGGGATCAGAGCCATTCTTCCCAGGATTGTGATTTTTATTGGCCTAAGATGTAACTGTTTTTATCCCTCACATGAAGTGAGAAGCAAGGAGCAGAATGGAGATGTGAGACAGTTGTCTTGTGCTCCTGAGTCAAATCTTCACAGCATCCTTTCTTTTGTATTACTCGAAGTGTTATGATGGAAAACAAAGTCAAATGTGGATGGTATGGGCACTGTCTGTCATTCTGAATTCTGCACATTTATTCCATTTTAATTTATGAGCTTACATAACAATATCCAGAGCTTGGGGAACACACAGAGGAAGTGATTAATTCTACAGGGGTTGGAGATGGGTGTGGAAGCAGCAGAACAAGAATGGTGGGTGATTTGGGAAGATTTTACAGAGTAAATGAGGAAGGAAGCTTGAGGAATGATTTGGATATTGCTGGTGAGGAAAGGGAGGGAGGGCATTGAAGAGAGACCAGCTTTAGCAAAGTCTCAGTATGGGGTAGTGGCAAGAGGGTAAGACGCGGTAATTGATGGGAAAGAAGCCAAAAAAGAGAACAATCAAAGATAACATCTTACACAATTAGGTGACTGGTGATGACAGAAAAAGGAACTCAGAATGAGGATGGCTCAGAGGTGTGGGGAGGAAGATAATGCATTTGGCTTTAGATATGCCAATGCTAGGGTTCATTTAAAGTAAACCATCTTGGGAAAAATTACAAAATCAATAGAAAATGGAATACAGTGAAAATTATATAAAATTGTGCTACTGTAAATTCTTTTATGTACTGTCTCATGGAATTATTTGTGAAACTAATTCAAGTTGGCTGGAATAAGACCACTGTCACAGGTATTAAAAATTGGCTCCAGGAATGTAAATATCAGCAATGATAAATGACAATGTATTGGATATAGGGAGTTGTCTAAAGGTGTGGTTGGTGGAAAGGCTGGCCTTGTTCAACAACATTATTAATGAGCTAGAAGAGGAATTTAGCAGATGATACATAAGAAAGATTAGAATAACACAAATAGACGGATGAGGATAAATTTAAATTATATTTGAAAGATGACTATATTCGTGGGTAATTAATGAAAAACACAAATATTCAATGACTGGGGGGAACATCTGAAAAGTTACAAGGATAAAAGAGGCATAGGGTATAAATAGGCATTGTATTAAACTTATCTTACAATAAGACATAATAAAAATGAGATTAATACATGACAAAGAGGTAATTTTTCCAAAACAGTTCAGTAATATTTTCTTCCATACAGCACTTGAGAGTCTTATATTCTATGTAATGCAGAACATTAGTAATAATTGGTAAGGGATATAGAGTAACAGTTGACAAAAAAACCAAGCTGATTAGTAGTTTTCATGTCTTTAAAAACTCATGTGAAAGCCATCATTTTATATCATAACTGTGCAGCTCTGAAATGAAAAATAAAATAAAATTGAATTTTGAGAACTATGGCTCTTACTTTTCTTCTTGCATTTTATTTTATTTTTATTTATTTATTTATTTATTTTTTTTAAAGATTTTATTTTTATTTTATTTTTTCCCCCCAAAGCCCCAGTAGATAGTTGTATGTCATAGCTGCACATCCTTCTAGTTGCTGTATGTGGGACTCGGCCTCAGGATGGACGGAGAAGTGGTGCCTCGATGCGCACCCGGGATCCGGGCCCGGGCCACCAGCATCGCAGCGCGCGCACTTAACCACCAAGCCACAGGGCCGGCCCTCTTCTTGCATTTTAGATAGCTGTATGCATCTGATGAAATGTTGCTAAAGCTATGGGCTATTGTGAAATTAAATTTTTCCCTCTGAACATATACAAGAGGAATTCTTTCTAGAATTACGGAAATCTGTTTCATTTAAAATTAGTCTTGGGGGGCCGGCCCCGTGGCTTGGTGGTTAAGTGAGCGCGCTCCACTGCTGGCGACCCGGGTTCGGATCCCGGGCTCGCACCGACGCGCTGCTTCTCCGGCCATGCTGGGGCCACGTCCCACATGCAGCAACTAGAAGGATGTGCAGCTATGACACACAACTATCTACTGGGGCTTTGGGGGGAAAAATTAATAAATAAAATCTTTAAAAAAAAATAAAATAAAATTAGTCTTGGGGTGTAAACAAAGGGATAGCTTTTTTTCCCATCTTTGCTCTATTTTTCTTTTTATGCATGTCTTTTTCTGATTACAAAGTAACGTTTATTATAAAAAATGATAGGGGCCGGCCCCGGTGGCGCAAGCGGTTAAGTGCACACCCTCCGCTGTGGCCTCCCGGGGTTCGCCGGTTTGGATCCCGGTGTGCACCGACGCACTGCTTCGCACTGCTTGGCAAGCCATACTGTGGCGGCGTCCCATATAAAGTGAAGGAAGATGGGCACAGATGTTAGCCCAGGGCCAGTCTTCCTCAGCAAAAAAAGAGGAGGATTGGCAGATGTTAGCACTGGGCTGACCTCCTCACACACACAAAAAAAAGATAAAATAAAAAAGCACAAATAAGTAATTTAAATTAATCATAATATTTCATTTAGGGCCATCTAGACTTAACCTTTTAGTCTTTATTCTTTCCATTTATTTTCTATGCACATAGAAATAAAATAAATTTGGGATTTCAAACATTGTTTTGTAAGCTTTTTCACTTAATAATAAAGGATGAAAAATTCTTATGCTTTTACATGGTCTCCTATAACATGATTTTAATAGCTACATAGTATTCCATCACATAAATGTGCCATATTTTATTTAATAGCATTTTGTTTTGCATATAGGTTGCTTATAATTTTTAGGTGTTATAAATAAGTGATGAACATCCTTGCACATAAACATTTGTTCATCTGATTTATTATAATCTAAAGGATATAATACAATTTCTAGGAGTGGAACTGCTGGATCAAAGAGTGTTAATGCTTTTTTATGGCATTGAATATGTATTAACAATATTCCTTCCATAAAAGTTGCACCAGGGCGTGAAGTGTCTATTTAACCTCCTCCCTTGCCTGGATGCTACATAGTGAATATATGTTTACACAAAAATAACATAATAATATTGTCTTATATGTGTTTAGTATTTACCTTTTTCCAAAGTATTTTCTAATTTGGCTCTACAAAAACTCACACAAAGTACATAGTATATCATGGCTAATCCCTGAAGGCTAGTTAATGTTTTTGCAGGGAAGAACAATGTTTAAGTGAAAGAAATTTCCATATTTGACATATAAAAAATAATCTATGCATCTGAGCCAAAGTTGCAAATTTGAGATAGGAGTGAGGCCCAGGAATATCAAGTCTGGGCAGAGAAATCAAAGGTCTGGTCTAGGAAGCGATGGATATTCAGACCGTCAGCTCATACCTCGCACAGGTCCAGGTGACACAGGATACATAACCCGGTGGTTAAGCAGAAATCAGAATATACTTGGGGGGAAACACAATGACCTTGGATTTCTGTAAGCCTAATTTGTCTCATCTGTAAAATGGGCAACATAATGGCAGTAATAATAATAAGCAGCAAGAATTGCTTTGAGGATTAAATGAGATAATGTTTTTGACAGTACTTTGTACATTTAAATCACTATAGAGAGGTCTGTTATTGAGCTGAAGAGCAATGCAATGAGCTGACAATCAGATAAACAATCTGGGATGTCAGAGAGAAGTTAGAAGATACACACGATCTAAAGGGCTTCAGAAGGCAAGAAGGAGTTCACATTGACAGTTTCTACACTTTAGTCTTTTAATTCTTTAATTTTTTCTATAACATCTATAAAATTTATTATTTTTTGATTACTGAAGTGCTACATGTCTACTACCGGCACAATGAAGAAAATGAAAACCACCCTCACTTTCACCATCAGCGATAACCCTGTTAAATGCTCGGTTCAAATTCCAGTTCTGTCGTTTACTAGCAGTGTGATGTTGAGTAAATTACTTAGCTTCATTTTCCTTGTGTGTAAAAGGGAGATAATAATAGTAATAATAATAACGGTTAACATTTATGACACACTTATCATTGCTAGTTCTGCGATCAGTGCTTCACGTGGATTAATTCATCTACTACTTCCATCAACCCTGTGAAGTAGACCTTGTAATTATCCCCATTTACAGATGTGGAAGCCAGGCTTAGAAAGATTTGGTAACTTGCCTGAAGTTATATAACCAGTAGGATCATTAATAAATAAAGTGGGAGCATAATTATTTGACCTTAACAAACATGTGCAACCAAGATGCATGAACAGGACACAAGTATGGAAATACATGATAACCATTTGGCAACCATAGCTAAGAAAAGTTTTAGGAAGTGTGCAGGAAGTAGACCTAAGAAAATGTGGTCTGTAAACATTGCCACAGTCTTTGCTGATGATCCAAAGTGTAATTAGCAAATTCAGTGTGGGTGCAGGGAGTACCCCTCTTATATACATGGTAAAAATCACTAATCAAAAGCAACACAGTTTTCCAGGAATTTCTAGTCCCAGAACCTTCCTCCATATGGTGAGCCAGGGAGCCACTCCTCAAATGATTAGAATCAAAGCATGCTATAAAACTTGTTTGCCTTTCTGATGAAAATACTATACGTTATAACATTTCAACTTATTAGGACAAGGGTTGGCACACGTTTTCTGTAAGGGGCAAGATCAGGGCAGTTAACAGGTTGTATTCAGGTCTCTCTACCTCTTCACATGTTATGAATCAACTCTTCTATTGAGCTGATCTATTCTACCGTGTTTGTAAAGATATGATCTCATGTTTTCTGTCATGTAGATGGCACTCTTCCTTTCTTTCTACAGCTAATATATACCAAGGAGGGTTTCTTATTTTCATATTCCTTCAGTGACTTCTATGGGATTCTAGGGGTGGAGGACGGGGTGAGAGAAGTTTCACACCTATCCTCAATCATATTTCTCTGGAATCTGAAGAGTGTTTCTAAGTTTGAGGCTGGTACACTACTAGCACAGCCTGCCCA
Organism: Ceratotherium simum simum; assembly: GCF_057802395.1. Lineage (NCBI taxonomy): Eukaryota > Metazoa > Chordata > Mammalia > Perissodactyla > Rhinocerotidae > Ceratotherium > Ceratotherium simum. Next base: position 36,910,695 of record NC_141919.1, read on the forward strand.
GGCTTAAAAGAAACCACCTGATCCACAGTGGGTGGTTAAATTAGATCCAGGCTAATTTGGAAAAGCACAGGATTAGGAGTTGAGACATGATTTCTAGTCCCAAGTTTGTCACCAAGTATTTGTGTGGCCTCAGGCAAGTCACAATATCTCTAGGTCAGTGTCCTCATCTATATGGTGAAGGGTTTGGTCTAGATTGATGGTTTTCAAACCAGGATCCCATGGAACATGGGCCCTTTACTCATGTGACTGGAGTTTTCGGACATTGAAATGGGGCAATGGTCTGGCTTTTCCCAGTTCTCAAAAAAAAAAGATACTGAATAGACCTTTTCTCCTCAATTTAAGACTCTACCCATAAATTTTTCTTAAATTTCTTTTTCATTGTATGGCTAGCTGGACTAGAAGATGAAAAACACATATGAACAAGTAGGAAATGATTCTCATTTGAAATATTTGGAAACAACTGATTATTTCAGTTTTGAAGACGTGTTCATGCTAGCGATTTTATATTGTTGTGCATATATAGTCATATTGTCTTTCAGCAAAATTGTTCTCAATTCACATGGTATTAAAAATCTATCAATATTTATGCTATTCTGAAAAGAATACCATGACTTCCAGATGCTTTCCATCTGAGCAAGTTTGAGAACCACTGTTCATATATGTTTGTGGTTGGGGCTTCATATGGCATACATACGGTATAGCTACATTTTTCTCCCAGCAAAATTGCTCTCAATTCATATGAAATTAAGTACATCAGCATTTCATAATATATTGCAAAGAATACCATGGATTCTCAGGTGCTTTTCATCTGGACAAGTCTGAGGATGATGAAATATTCTGTAAGATTTCTCTCAGCTTTTTGAAATTCTTCATTTTTAAAAGTGTCTCCTTAAATTGTTTCTTCTGCTCATCACTCTCTTGCCATTTTTTCACCAAATATCAGCTCCTGTATCCTGCCGTTATCTGTTCTCTATACATCCAACTCAGCAGACTGTTTTGCTACGAGTATAACACCAGAGGGAAGGGCTGGCTATTTTCCAGTACCTCAGTACTGCTATACTATCCTGCCATTTAGCTCTGGGGCCAATGTCGAAGTTTGATTGAAGATCCTAAACAACGTCTCAGTCTAGCTTTTAGGCATAAATATTGAACGACAATCTGTAATAGGATTTTTTTTTTCTAATTGGGAGATAAAGCTAGATAAAGACTGGCTGTCCTGGAGGCCCCTTCGGGGCTTATCTCTGCTCTATGATCTTTGACAGCGGTTGGATTGTACCTTACTGTGGTAGCTTTGTACCTTGTCAGTTTAGCAAGGTTGAAACTATTTTTCCCAGAATCGCTTTGCCTGTGTGGCACTGGGTTAGGGATGGCAACGAGAGAAATTTGCACAAGATTTGGAAAGTGGAAGTGAGGTAGCAGTGGTTACCTTCTGAGGGTTGGTGCAGGGTACCCGGAACCACTATAGCTGCTGCATGTTGTTGCTGATCTGCCAGCTTCCATCTGTCCTCTCAGCGTCCAGTTTGTCTTCTCTCTGCCCTGCGTCACATCCAGTATATCTTCCTGACTACTGGTCCTACTGACCTACAGGGACTTCAGGCAGATAGAGAGGCAACATCCTTCCATACATTCACCAGCCTCCACCTTGTGTAAGGTCTAATCTCTATAATAAATTCCTCTTCTCCATAGCACTCAGTGATTCTGCTTCCCTGATGGAATTCTATTTGATACATTTGCCAATGGCACTGTTTGCCTTTTCAACTTTGCTTTACCATAAAGAAGTATAGAATGGAGGATGCCTATTCTGTCCCCAGAGCAAGCCCCAGGAGTAGGCAGTTGATCCTGCTTCTCTGAAGAGCACTGCTGGCTGATAATGACTCAGAGCACCACTATTTGAAGGAGCTATAGAATGGAAGAAATGGCTAAAAAGATGAAAAGAAAACATATCCACTAAAAAGGTCATCTCTGCCCCTGGCTTCAAATTTATGGCTCACATCCACTCATTTTCAAAATGCTGCTTCAGTTTGGTTTTGTGATTTCTGTGGGGCCTTAAATCTCAGAAACTATAGACCAGTGTATGTTCTAGATAAATCAACGACTATTGGGACAACTCAGTCTGTCCTAAATGTAACTCTACTTGTTACCTGTGCCATAAGGAATGAGCTGAAGTTTTGAGGCCAGACTTACAGTGTCACTATTGCTTTTCCAAGCAAACGATTCCAGAAAACAGGAGCTTCTCCTCAAATCCCCATCATCACCCTGAAAGTAGGTAGAGGCTGTGATTCTCTACCCAGGAATGCGAGACCAACAATCAGAAATGTTTTTTCTTTCAAGGAAGCCTAGAACCTGGGGTTACTTTTCCTTTAACTTCAGAGTTAGTACTTATGTGTTATTCTGACACCTCTAGCAGAGCTGGAACTCGACCCCACTGGTGCCAGACCAGTATTTTACAAACTTCACTCATTTATGTACCCACTTTCATAATTTTATACACCTGTGCTGTTTGTTCACTTAATTTCTACTTTAAGTACATTACTTAAGTATATTTACCACTTTCATTAAATCTAATGTAAGATATGCCCTTATTTTTTGTACCACTGAGAAAGAAAGAAAATTGCCAACTAAATTACACAATGCCTTCTCATCTTAGAAGTTTTATTTTTCACTTATTGAAAGTGCTCGTTTAGAGTTCCCTTTGGCCCTGGATGAGTTCCCTGGCTGTTTCCTACCCAACTTATAAAAAGAGTCTTTATGGTTCTGTGTCCATTACTGATGAATATTAACACTGGGTCGTGACACAAATAAATCCACCTTGGCTTGTCCAGTGTAAAATCTCTGAGTTTTCAGTCCCGGGACTCCCAGGCTTGGGTTCAGGGGAGAGAAGAACCCGACAAGGAGCCTGGATGGACAGGGCTGGTTGAGAAAGTTGAGGAGAGGTTGCTGAGTATATACTTTATAGCTGCTTGGCTCTGCTCCATGGGACAAGAAGGCAGCTAGAGGCAATGGAAGCCAAAAAATTGTGAGAGACATCCTGATTTCAGAGATATCAAAATATGAAAAAAAAAAAAAAAGTGTAACTTAGACTCAACAAAATATTTTCTTAAAAGGGAAACTTTATATTGCCACCAAACCAGAAGGCCAATGTAGCTTGCCAGAAATACAGACTGAAAGTAATATAATAAAATATATGTTAACTTTGAACTAGATACTATGACTGTGGAGGGCTCTCCACCTGAGGCATGATCTAAAAAAGGGAAATTTTTCAGTGTTAGATAGGTATTAAATCATGTTAGTACCAAATGGAGACTTTCTCTTTTATTGAATCAGAAGGATTGGAAGAGAGTTGCAAAGTGAATACCTTTTCACTTGAGACTCAGCGTCAATTAATGCTGGGTCTGGAAACCTTCTAAAACTGTTAGATAGTTTAGATACCACCAGTGATTTGCAGCTTACACTTTGGAAAACACAGTGTAAATACTGTCCTTGATCTTTTCTGTTCTTGTCTGCCAGCAGAGAACCAAGAAGTGGACAAGGAAAGACCAAACAAGAGGAATAAGTCAGATCCAAGCAAGAATGAGTGGGTAAACAGAGATAAGTCAGAAAATTGAGTTGGAAAAATGAGTCCTTATATAAAGTCAGAATTGGCAGAACAATCTGCTGATCTGAATATTCTGAAACACTGTTGTATTAGTTTTTTATTGCTTCATAACCAATTACCACAAACTTAGCATTTTAAAAGAACTCCCATCTATTAGCTCTGTCTGTATGGCAGAAGTCCCACAGTGCTCAGCAGAATTTTCTGTTAAGGGTCTCACAAGATGTCAACCATGATGAGTTCTTATCTGGAATATCAGGGGAAGAATTTGCTTCTAAGCTCATTCAGGTTGTTGGCAGAATTCAGTTCCTTGTGACCATAGGACTGGAGTCTCCAATGTTTTCTCGCTAACTATTGGCTGGGGGTCATACTAAGTTCCTAGAGGCCTCCCTTTGCTCTGATTCTTGCCTCATGGATTACTCCATCTTCAAAGGCAGCAATGGCATGTCAAATCCTTAGCTTGACTTAGTCTGATTTTTCCTTCTGCTACTGGTCAGAGAACACTATCTGCTTTTGAAGGGCACATATGATTAGATCAGGATTTTACGTCTGCAAGATCCCTTCACAGTAGTATCTAGATTAGCATTTGATTGAATAACCAGGGACAGGAATCTAGGTGGGCCATCTTAGAATTCTGCCTACCACAATTGTCCTCTGAGATCAAGCTTTACTGTATAGAAATGAAATGATGTGAAGACCCTTGAGACATTTCCGTAGTAATTCTGGATAGAATTAAAGGTGAACCTTAAACTGAAGTCTGTCTTCTAGTGGGTGATTCTAGGCCCCAGAATAAATCACCAAACATAACAAATAATAGAAGTTAACTTTTCCTTTTTATGTGAACACAAGCTACTTCACAGTAATCCATAAATGAATTTCTCTTAGAAATAACAATTTGACAAATGTAAAAAATGTCTCAACCTCCAGATTTCTATTTTCTGAGATACTCCTAAACACAAATAGAGATTTTTTTCTTTGTTGTTAAATCTTAAACTAGGGATAATTTTCATGGTCAAGTTAATTCTCTTAACCTTTTAAAACAAATTTGTGGGCTGAAAATATTGATATTTAAATATGTGAACTACATACACACACACACTTTATCTGATTCTGCTTAAAAGCTGGAATTGTCAACAGCTGACTCTCACTTTATTACTCAGAACTCAATCACTGTAGGAACGCAGAGAAGTTCAAAGATACAACATGATTCTGAAGCCAAAATACACTAACTCCATCCTACTGAAAGGAGACAGTTGTGTCCCACTGAGATGATGGAGTTCAGGCTACAAGGAAAGTTCAGGCAGCCCGCTGTACAACCTCCCTGCTCGGCAGTATGCAGCTTCTAGCTGGCGCTCCCCAGGGCTGGGAATTTACCACAAACACTGCCTTGGGGAATAGAGTTAGCAGCTGAGAAACTGCAGAAACAAGCTGCTTCTCAGTGACTCCCAGATACTATCAGAATGTAAGAAAATAATTAAAATCCTAATTAAGTAGTTTCTCATCTGGCTCATTTGAAGATGCTCCAGAATGGTCAGGTTTAAGGCATGGTAAACAGCTGAAGTGTTAAATTTGCTTGTTAGTTAAAACCTTTGTCAGGGGTCGGGTCTACATAAGGAATGCGAAACGGAGAATTGAGGCAGTATCTGCGTAATTCAAAGCCAAAACAATTTTGTTTGTGTTATTTGTATCTTTCCAGCGAAAAATCCATTTTTCTTTTCTTTTTTTTTTTTCATAAATACTGATTCATCGTTTTTAGCATAGTATTCTATAAGGAATAATTTTTATATTCATAAATGATATGGAGAATATGGGAGATGGGCTGGAAAAATCCTAAGAATACAGCGAGGTTCTAAATACTAATTAAATGTCAAAAATTTTCTAATTTTGACATTTTTTACTTATAAAGTTATACATATTGTACTCCCTTGTATTGATTTTGTGCTAAATAGCTTAAATATAAATATATAACATCTATTTACATCTATAAGTGAAATTTAATCTTGGCTCTGTATTTTGGAGGCTGATTTTCTTCTAGCTACTTCTCTCAGTTTTACTTTATTTCTCCTCTTGTATCTTGAATCCATTAAGAACCAAACATCATTGTGTTTTCCAAAGATGCAGTTTCTCAGGAGACATTTATTAACATTATATTATAAAAATGCAACCAAGTCTAAGCATATTAAACCACAGCCTTTGACCTGTGTGAGTGTGTGTGTGTGTGTTGTCTACCACACAGTTTACTCAGAAGTGATTTGTTATGTTATTATTTTGAAATTGCTATTTAGAGGTGAATACACACACAGATATTTAAAATTTTAAGTGTGAGTAATGTCATAATCAATGTTACATCCAGGCAAATTTTTAAATAGGAACAGGCATTTCCTGTGATTCCCACCCTTTTCAGACTCTGTCTCCCTGACCTGGCTGGTTTTGCCAAACCTTGCCTCTGGGACTCTTATAAATTTGTTGCTTCCTCTTCTCTGAGTCTTCCACCTACTCTTTTATTTTTACTAAATAAACTTGACATGTAACATGGTGTATGTTTAAACAATCTAATTAAAAAATGAGCAGAAGAACTAAATAGACACTTTTCCAAAGAGGACATCAAAATGGCCAACAGGTACTTGAAAAGATGCTCAACATCACTAATCATCAGGCAAATGCAAATCGAACCACAATGAGATATCATCTCACACTTGTTAGAATGGCTATCATCAAGAAGACAAGAAACTGCAGGTGCTAGCGAGGATGTGGTAACAACAGAACCCTGACACATTGTTAGTGGGAATGCAAATTGGTCCAATCACTATGGAAAACAACATGGAGGTTCCTGAAAAAATTAAAAATGAATCTACGATCTAGCAATTCCACTTCTGGGTGTATACCCAAAGGCAATGAAAACAGGACTGCGAGGAGATATATGCACTCCCATGTTTATCGCAGCATTGTTCACAATAGCCAAGATGTGGAAACAACCCAGATGCCCATCAACAGACGATGGATAAAAAAGATGTGGTATACAGTCGTCCTTCTATGTCCGTGGGACATTGGTTCCAGGACCCCCAAGGATATCAAAAGCCGGGGATGCTCAAGTCTCTTAGTCAGCCCTCCATGTCTGAAGGTTCCACATCTGCAGATTCAACCAACTGTGAATCACAAACATAGTACACCACCCCGTGGTTGGTTGAATCCACAAATGCGGAACCTGCAAATACAGAGGGCCCACTGTATATATACGATGGGATATTATTCAGCTATGAGAAACCTTTTGGTTGGAGAAGAGAGTAGAGCTTCAAAGTGTGGACTTTGGAAATGGACTGCCTGGTTTGAATCCTAGCTGTGCCAATTACAAGCCATATGATATTGGGCGAGTCACTTAACCCTCTCATCCCTGTTTCCTCAACTGAAAAATGGGGATAATATTAACACTTACGTTGGGTTATTGTAAAGAGGCAATGAGTTAAGCACATAGTATGCACTTTATAACTGTTAGCTAATATTAATATTTTCACTGTATTAATATTCATATTAATAATTCTGGAACACTTCTATAACAAACAAAACCCCCTTGTCATATCCTTTACATCTTGACCTCAACTAAAACTTAGATCTTCTTTGAGGACAACTCAAGCAACTCAAGTGAAAGTGGCTCTATCTTCCATGTTTAGCTTACTCCAGTTCTAGAGAAGGGTTAAACATCCCAGTGACTTTCAACCTAGTACTCTTGCACTATAGGCAAAAACTTCTCATTCAAATCTTCTCTCCCTCCCTTCTGTTCATGCTTCCATGTTTATTGAGACTTTGACACCTGGGTCATGGTTTTCCTCTTCCTCATGTTATCATACTGGCTAATTTCATGCAGAAGACTCACCCAGTGTTCCAGCTTCCCAGTAATTGATCTCTTCATTCTGATGATATTTGCCTTCTCAACACTTCAGCCCCATCATAGACTTGGTCATCTCCCAGATCTGCTCTATCTCAGAAATCGTATATTTGTATATTATAATCTTTGATCATGATGATGATCAGTGGGAAATGCCAAAGGAGCAACTACTCTATCTAGACTGCAAATTAAATTCTTGACAATAGGCTTGGGTCTTTTGCTTGCTCATTTGCCTTCCCCGCAAATCAGATAATAGGAGTTTAAGATCTCGTTTGATTGACTTTTTGGTAGATAGCTTCCCCAAGCATACTGGCATAAACTGGTACTATTCTTTTTCTTAGTGTAATGGGAAATAGAGGTTCATTTTACATGCAGTTAACATTTAGTAACAGAGACTATTATTTCACATGTACATTGGTGTAGGCAATGCTTTCTGAAAAACTGACCTATATTTTCACGGAAATATTCTGATTTCCTTTGTTCCCTCTAGCTGAAGAGTTTCCAGATCGGTTAGATTACTTTAAGATAATTCTTATGGCTACTCACTATTCTAGGAGAAATGTGTTGGAAGAAATAGGAGCAAAAGAGACGGTAGGCTTGGAGGCTATTGTAACAGAATATTCTAGATTAAAGATAAGAAATTTATATATTGTAAAGTTATTACACTAACATCACTTTTGTTTTCAGAAACAGAATTCCAGAACCTTCTCCTGTCTGTATTTTTTGTTTCTAATAATACATTTTTATATTAGAAAAGCAATACAGAATTATTGTAAAATTATTTGCAAAAAAAGAAAAGCAGGGATCAGCCTCGTGGCATAGTGGTTAAGTTCAGCATGCTCTACTTTGGTGGCCCGGGTTCGCAGGTTCAGATCCTGGGCACGGACCTACACCACTCATCAGCCATGCTGTGGTAGCGACCCACATACAAAGTAGAGGAAGATTGGCACAGATATTAGCTCAGGGCTAATCTTCCTCAAGCAAAAAAAAAAAAAAAGAGAGAAGATTGTCCACAGATGTTAGCTCAGGATGAATCTTCCTCACCAAAAAAAAAAAGAAAAGAAAAGCAATAAGGAGAAAATAAATACCATGTGTAATTTCTCGTCCTATTATAACAGTATAAATGCCTTTCAGACCTTTTGTTGGGTACATACTACATATTTAATGCATGCAAATATACACTTTCTCTTTTATAAACAAGGAATGATCAATACTGTGTATAATATTTGTAACCATTTTTCTAGTTAATAATATGTATATTTCGTGTTTTTCCATGTAAGTATACCACTACAACATTGCTTTTAATGAGTGTGTTGTATTCCACTGAATAGATGTAACATACTTTATTTAACCAAACTACTGTTGTTGAACATTTATATTGTTTCAACAATCCTGTAATGTAGTCTTTGCATACTTCTTAAACTATTTACTTGGGCTACATTCCTAAAAGTTAATTCCTAGGTAAAATTTATATACTTTAAAATATTTTCTTTTAAATATTACACAAAGAATACATGTCAGTGTAAAAAAAAAAAACCCAATTCAGTAATGTATAGATTCAAATGTATATTTGTCTAGTCACACTCCCCATCTTAAGTGTTGCTAGACTGAAATTTTGCAAAAATATTTAAGAAGATTTTCCTTAGAATAATTTCTAGATGTCATGTTGGTGGCTCTCAGAGTGTGCACTGACATATACTGCCAAGTTGTCCTCAAGGAAGGATGTATGCTTCTTCCAGCTTTGTAAGAGTCTCATTTTCTCCTGATCTAGTCCAACACCAGATATCACCATTTAAAGAAAATCTTTGCCAATTTGATAAGTGAAAAATTGTAACTCTTTTTTTTTTTTAATTTGAACTTTTGATCCATGGTGATGTTAAATGCCTTAGAAATTATTGAATTTGTTTCATTTTTGGCAAATTATCTATTCATACACTTGGTTTCTTTTTCTATTGAGTCGTACTTCAGAGACTGGCTAGTTCTTCAGCAAACCCATTTCACTTTCCTCCTAAGCACACAGCTAGACTACATTTCCCAGCCTTCTGTGCAATTATATATGACTGCCCAACTAAGTTCTAGCTCAAACTGTAATAAACCTCTGTAGGTCACAAGTCTGGTACAAGTCTCAGCAGGCTAAAATCAAAGTGTCAGCAGGGCTGTGTTCTTGTCTACAGACTCTAGAGGAGAGAGAATCTTTTCCGTGCTCATTTGGGTTGTTGGCAGGATTCATTTCCTTGTGCTTATGGGACTGAAGTCTAATTTTTTTGTTGGCTCTCAGGTCAGGGCTGTTCCTAACTTCTAAAGGCACTGACGTTCCTTGACTCGTGGCCTCGGCTTGTCCACCTTTGAAGTCAGCAATGGGAGTCCCACTCCTACAAATTCTTCTGCTGCATCTCTCTGACTCACTCTTCTGCCTTCCTCTTCCACTTTATTTATTTATTTATTTATTTTAAAGATTTTATTTATTTATTTTTCCCCCCCAAAGCCCCAGTAGATAGTTGTATGTCATAGCTGCACATCCTTCCAGTTGCTGTATGTGGGACGCGGCCCCAGCATGGCCGGAGAAGCGGTGCGCACCCGGGATCCGAACCCGGGCTGCCAGCAGCGGAGCGCGTGCACTTAACCGCTAAGCCACGGGGCCGGCCCTCCTCTTCCACTTTAAAGGCCCATATGATCACATTGGGCTCGCCTGGATGATCCAGGATAATCTCCTTATTTTAAGGTCAGTTGATTAGCAACCTTTGTCTTTGTATCCTCTTTGTTTAGACCAGTGGTTGGCACAAGTATGTAAATAAGGGTTTGCTGATGAATACGTAAAGAAAATTTTCATCAAATAACTTGATTAAACTGTACCACTTAGCCTCCATTCCTATACCCTTGTATTTGAGTGCCTGTTCCATATGGCTGTAAATATTTCTGGGGAGATTTTGGCATAAACAAATAAATAAATAACATATAGCTTCCAAAACATACCATTAATCTTTGGTATAATACCATTTTATTTTTTTAATGTTATTTTTTACACATCTTATTCTTCTTAGTAACACCTTTTATTTTCTTTATACAAGCCTTCAGTGGATGTGGAAAATACAACCACTACTTAGGCAGAAACGGGGGTACAAAATATTTAAGTCAAATTCTCAAAGATAGGCCCCTGGTATAGATAGGACTATAATCACTGCACAACTAATTCTTTTTTTTTAATTTTTTTTTTTTTAATTTTTTTCCCCCAAAGCCCCAGTAGATAGTTGTATGTCATAGCTGCGCATCCTTCTAGTTGCTGTATGTGGGATCCGGCCTCAGCATGGCCGGAGAAGCGGTGCGTCGGTGTGCACCTGGGATCCGAACCCGGGCCGCCAGCAGCAGAGCGCACACATTTAACCGCTAAGCCACGGGGCCAGCCCTGCACAACTAATTCTTCATGGATATCCCAGAACCAAACAATCTCTTCTTCCTCTTTTTTTTTATTGTCGTAAAATATGTATAACAAAGTTTGTGCTTTTACCAATTTTTGTGTGCAATTCATTGGCATTAATTATATTCACACTGTTGAGCAGTCATCACCACTATCTGTTTCCAAAACATTTTCGTAACCCCACCCTCAAACAATCTCTTTTTGAAAAGCTCTTTAGTTAACTAATTTCAACAGTATCTATTAAGACTTTTTAATTTATTTCTAAAACTAATGGCCAGAGTACTTACAAAAACAGTCATTTGGTAAGTAGATTTAGAATACATCTGTCTGGCTATCACTCACAATATAAGTACAAGTAATGTTAATTTCAATATAACCTCATTTGTTGAAGAACAAATTTCAATAAAAGTGTGTTCTACTTACATGACATTTAGTGGGGTTAAATTAAAAATTTCCATAAGAATCTCATTATAAGATGGTCTTTCCCATGTGGAGGCCCCAGGATCTTCTCCAAAAGGATCTTCGTAAAATGATAAGAAAGGCTAATTACACATTATTACTGTAATACAGTACTACAATTACTAGTGTAAAACTAACTGGTGGTGGAATAATTGTGCTAATTACAAACAATTGAAACTAGAAAATTATTTCCTACTTAGTAATTTTAGAATTAAGTAAGAGGATCCCCTTTCATTCATTCTTTTCCAGAGAAATTTAACTGTAAATACTTTTTTACGTATATGCAGGTGTGGGCACACACAATCTAATGAATCTGAGTCTTTGCATTAATTGCAGCTTGTGGGGTTGTAATGTCTCTTTGTGTTTTTATCCTTTTAGAGTGATGTATTATTGTTTTTATTTTGCTACTTCTTGAAAGCTAAGTGAACGTAGAGAGGTCTCACTTGAGGAAAAGATTATTCCAAGCAGTTTAAGAAAAGCTATTTTTCCATATGTTTCTCAAATAGATTTGAAACCCGAAAGTCTTTAAATGGTATTATTTTGTAACTTTTCTGTTATAAAGACTTTTTCTTGGGGTTCTAGTCACAAAAACATTGTCATTAAAATTGTTCACCTTTAAATTTAATTTCTATAATTACCTTAAAAAATAAATTAAATAAACCTGGATAATTTAATGAAAAATATGTAAAAATTATAGAAATTAAATTTAAAGGTGAACAATTTTAATGACAGAAGGAGAACGGTCAGTTGCAGGATAATATGAAATTTACACTCCATTAAGGACAGAGGATCGGGGAAGGGTGCTGATATTCTCCTACCTACTTTCCACTGTCATTCTGTTGTGCTGCTGTCAACATTCATGCAGATTTTCTAATCCTTCCTTTTCTTTACCTGTTAGTGGAAAAAATGTTTGTTGCTCTTAAAAATATTATGGAATTATAAACATGTTGTCTAATTCTGCCTCCTTCCCACTCTAAATTTGGGGAGCTAATATCAAAGCCCTGAGGAAGAATCACAGAAATCTGTTTTCTTTTAAATTCAGCACTGTTGACAGGGATTAGATTTAAAACTGTTTCAAGGAGACCTCAACGTTGTGGAAAGTGGATTAGTAATAAATCAAATTCATTTGCTGGTTTGGATTACAGGTTGTTAAAAGTATGAGTGTTTAGTTGTTATCTATAACAAGGTACATGTACATCTAGAAAAAAATCTTTGGATATATTGAACAATAAAAAGGTGAAGAAACTTTTGGTTGTTTCTTAAAATAACGGACAAGCTTCGTTTCATGAAGTATGAGGAGATGGAATCTTGTGGAATTAAAGAAGAAAAACTCATCTGATAGCAAATCTAGCTAATGCTTGAAACATAAAGAGGCTCACTCTCTCCTCAGGTGCCTCTTTAGAGTCTAAGGACAGGGTATAAATAGGGGTTTTGGTGGTGTGAGATGATGGATGAGGGTCTCCTCTGGTTGCTAGAGGATCTGTGACCAGCACAAAAACTGCTTGGTCTGGGTTAATTAATTGCAGGAATGGTTTATTCAGATAAAGGGCAAGCACCTTGGCTAAAATCTCAGCATCTGTGTTGATTAAAGATCTGAGGCTGAAGGAAGCACATAGCTGGGGGTCTTAGATGGGTTTGGGAGCCATATGGGCTTCTTTTAATGAGGGAGGCCTTCTGTGATCCAAGTCTCAAAGCTGTGTTGTTCTAGTCAGCATTAATGGAGTATCTCTTGTCCAGCACCAAGGCACTTCACAATACTATTAACAAATACTGGTTGTTTCAATAATCTATTCAAGGTCTCACTATTACTTTTCATTTCTTACAGACCCAGTGATAAGAGAACACGGTACAAAATCTTGCTGGTCTTGTTTAAATTCAGGGCAGATCCTGAACAAAAATATGTTTTGAATGTCATTGCCAATGAAATGTCCACTGGGCTATCATGGCACTTTTAAGATGTGAGTTGTAGAAAGTATATTCTCTGAAATTTTATCTTCAGGATATTATCTGTAATTAGTTTTTCTTGGCTTTGACTTTCTGTTTATTATAGCTATGGAAATGGACACAGAGGTTCAACTGAAAAGGGAAGTACAATAAAAATGGAAAAATATAAGCCACATCAATAAAACTAAACTTTAGACTGCACAATCCCTTGGGACATTCCTAATTTGATAATATTATGGCTTAATTGCTTACAAAAACTGTTTGTGGACCTTATCTAAGGATTTTTAAGAATTATGTGAAGTTACACCACACAAGGATCTAAGTCAGGTGCAAGTTTAGATGCTCACTTAGGGAAACAAAGCTTGGGTCCTGAGCAGTATTTTTTCTCAAGTGCTTTGTTCTCTTTACTCAGTTTGATTTCCATAGAGATTTAAGTCAACTACTGGCATTAGAGTTTATTCATTTATATCACTAGTCTGAATCACCACTTTATCTTGTTATTTTATTTTTGAACTTTGTTATTATGAAATACATCACAAATACACGAAGGCATATAATATTCAAGCATATTTTTAAAATAATAATAAAATAAGCATTTATTTCTCTCTCACCTTAAGAATTAGTCTGTATATCACCAATTCTTCCTGGATGCCCCTCCAAATTGCAATCTCCTCCAACCTCTCTCAGAGGTAACCACAATACTCATTTATATGATACTTTCCCATCCTTTTCTTTTAAGTTTTACACCTACATATGTTGTTGCACTACATATAAGAATCATATTGTATGTTTTGTCTTACAACTTGTCTATGTTGCTCTCTATTATGTTCCAGAGATTCATCCGTGTGGATATGTACGGTCGTGGTTCATTCATTTTTACCGGTGTAGAGTAATCCATTGAATGAATATGCCATAATTTTATCAATCCATGCCACAGATGAAGGACTTGGGAAGGTTTCAATTTTTGCCATAGGGAAAAGAGCCAATATAAACATGTCTTCTGGCACCAATGGGCAAGAGTTTCTCTAGATAGAGACCTAAGAGTGGAATACTAGAGTATAAGGTAAGTATGTACCAGATTCAAAATTTCTAGTTAAGTCTAATGATTTTCTAAAGTGATCTTTACTAATTTTCAGATTCACTAGCAATGTATGAGAGTTTCTGAGGCTCCAAGTCTCTGTCAACACTTGATATGGTTATAATATTTATATTTATAATCAGGTTCTTGTGATATCCTATATTATATAATTTTAATTAGTAGTTCACTAGTTACTCATGACATCCAGCATATTTTTGTATGGTTATTAGCCATTTATCATCTTCTGTGAAATGTATTTGCCATTTTTCTACTGGATTATTAATAATTTTTAAATTTCTTCTTCATTCGTTATACAGTCTGTATACTAATCCATTGTTGGTAAGGCAAATATCTTCTGACAATTAGTCACTATCTTCTCACCGCCTTTATTGTTCCTATCGATGAATAGGAGTGCTGAATATTTTTAAATTTTTATTTGAAAGAATTATAGATTCACATACAGTTGTAAGAGATAATACAGAAACATCCTATATACCCTTCTCCCAGTTTCCCCAATGGTAACACCTTGTATAACTGTAGTATAATATCACAAACAGGAAATTGACATTGATATTATCCATCTACCTTATTCAGATGTCACCAGTTTTACATACACTCATTTATGTGTGTGTGTGTGTATGGAAGTTTTAGTTCTATGCAAGTTTTATCACCTTTTGTATCTTGGCGTAACCATCATCACCTTCAAGATACAGAGCTCTTCCATCACACAGGGCTTCCTCATATTACTTCTGTTTTTTGTGTGTGAGGAAGATCAGCTCTGAGCTAACACCCATGCCAATCCTCCTCTTTTTGCTGAAGAAGACTAGCCCTGAGCTAACATCTGTGCCTATCTTCCTTTACTTTATATGGGATGCCGCCGGCATCGCTCGACAAGCGGTGTGTCCGTGCGCACCTGGGATCGGAACCGTGCCACCAGCAGCGGAGCGCGCACATTTAACTGCTATGCCACAGGGCCAGCCCCTCATATTACTTCTTTTTACTCACATTCACCCCCTTTCTCCCACCATCCCTAACCCCTGGTAACCACTAATCTGGTCTCTATTTCTATAGTTTTGTCATTTCACTAATGTTATATAAATGGAATAATAGAGTATATAAATTTTTGAGACTGGCTTTTTTCACTCAGCATAATTCCTTTTAGATCCGTTGAAATTGCATACATTACTATATCAATAGTTTCTTCCTTTTTATTGCTGAGTACTATTCCATGGTATAGACATACCACCATTTGTTTAACCGTTCACTCATTGAAGGGCATCTGGGTGTTTCCACTTCTTGGCTATTACAAATAAAGTTTTGTGAAACTCTGAATTGTAGTTTCTAAAAAAAATAATTAATAGACTTTATTTTTAAAAGTTTTAGGTTGACAGAAAAGTTGGTCAGAAAGTACAGTGAATTCCCATACACACCCCCGCTTCCCCCATCGTTTCCCCGCTTATTAACATCTTGTATTAGTGTGGTATATTTGTTACAATTAATAAACCAATATTGATGCAATATTGTTAACTCAAGTCCATAGTTTAAACATTAGGGTTCACTCTTGGTGTTGTACATTCTATGGGTTTGGAAAAACATATAAATACATGTATTCACCATTATAGTTTCATAAAGAATAGTTTCCCTGCTCTAAAAATCACCTGTGCTCCCTCCCTCCCCCAACCCCTGGCAACCACTGATCTTTTTACTGTCTCCATAGTTTTACCTTTTCCAAAATGTCATATAGTTGGGATCATACAGTACGTAGCCTTTCCAGTTTGGCTTTTTTCACTTAGTAATGTGCATTTAAGGTTTCTCTATGTCTTTTCATGGCTTGATCGCTCATTTCTTTCTAGTGCTGAATAGTATTCTAGTGTCTGGATGTACCACAGTTTATCAGTTTACCTACTGAAGGACGTGTTGGTTGCTTCCAAGTTTGGGCAATTACGAATAAAGCTGCTATAAACATGCAGGTTTTTGTGTGGACATAAGTTTTCAGCTTGTTTGGGTGATCATGGAGTAAGAGTGTTTAGTTTTGTAAGAAACTGCCAAACTATCTTCAAAAGTGACTGTACCATTTTGTATTCCCACCAGCCATGAATGAGAGTTCTTGTTGCGCCACCAAATGACAATATTTGGTGTCAGTGTTTTGGATTTTCGCCACTGTAATATGTATATAGTAGTATCTCGTTATAGTTTTAGTTTGCAGTTTTCTAATAACACCTGATGTTGATCATCTTTTCATATGCTTATTTGTCATCTGGATATCTTCTTTGGTAGGTGTCTGTTCAGATCTTTTGTCCATTTTTTTAGTTGGGTTGTTAGTTTTCTTACTGTTGAGTTTTAAGTGTTCCTTATACATTCTGGATAACAATCCTTCATCAGTTTTGTCTTACAACTATTTTCTCCCAGTCTGTGGCTTGTCTTATCATTCTCTTGACAGTGTCTTTTTCAGAACAGAAGTTTTTAATTTTACTGAAGTCCTGCTTATCAATTATTTCCTTATGTATCTTGCCTGTGGTGCTGTATCTAAAAGGTCATTGCTATACCCAAGGTCATCTAGATTTTCTTCTATGTTATCTTCTAGGAGTTTTATAGTTTCACATTTTGCATTTAGGTTTGTAATCCATTTTGAGTGAATTTTTGTGAAGGGCATAAGGTCTGTGTCTAGATTTAGTTTTCTGCACATGGATGTCCGGTTGTTCCAGCACCTTTTGTTGAAAAGACTGTCTTTTCTCCATTGTATTGCCTTTGCTCCTTTGTCAAAGATCAATTGATTATATTTATGTGGGTCTGTCTCTGGACTCTATTCTGTTCCCTATGTCTGTCTATTCTTTCACCAATACCACACGGTGTTGATTACTGTAGCTTTACAGTAAGTCTTGAAGTCGGCTAGTGTCAGTCCTCCGACTTTGTTCTTCTCCTTCAATATTGTGTTAGAATCAGTTTGTTGGTATCCACAAAATAACTTGCTGAGATTTTGATTGGGATTCATTGAGCTTTTAATTTGCATTGATGACTAGCAATGTTGAGCATCTTTTTTTGTGTTTATTGCTATTTGCATTTCTCTTTGGTGAAATGTGTTCAAATATTTTGGCTATTTTTTTAAATTGTTATTTGTTTTTTTATTGTTGTTTAGAGAATTCTGTATTTTTTCTGTCTTGAAGTCCTTTGTTAGATATGTGATTGGCAAATTTTTTCTCCCAGTCTGTAGCTTGTCTTTTCAATCTCTTAATAGTGTATTTTGCAGACCAAAAGTTTTTAATTTTGATGAAGTTTATATTTGTCAAATATTTCTTAATCAATAGTGCTTCTTGTGTCATATCTAAAAACTCTTTTTCTAACCCAAGGTCACAATGATTTTCTCCTGTTTTTTCCTAAAAGGTTTATAGTTTTACACTTTACATTTAAGTCTATGATACATTTTGAGTTAATTTTTGTATAAGGTGTGAGGTATTGGTTGAGGTTCTTTTTTTTGACATATGTATATGTAGTTCAAAAATGAGCAACATTTATTGAAAAGACCATTCTTTTTCCTTTGAATTGACATTTCACTAAAATTGATCATATTTATATGGTTCTATTTCAGGCTATCTTTTCTTTTCCTCTGATCAATGGTCTATCCTTTCACTATTACAATATAGTCTTGGTTACTGCAATTTTATATTAAGACTTAAAATTGGGTAGTGTGCGTTTTCCAACTTTTTTCTTATTTTTCATAATTGTTTTGGTTATTCTGGTACCTTTGCCTTTCACGTAAATTTTTAGAATCTGCTTGTCTATACCTAAAAAAATCCTGCTGGTATTTTGTTAAATCTATAGATACTATTAGGAATTATTTACAAATTAACTATATTGAGTCTTTTAAATCATGAGCATGGTATTTTTATCAGTTCACGTAGGTATTTGAATTCTTCCTGATCAGTATTTTGTAGTCCTTAGCATACAGATCTTATACATCTTTCTTAAGATTTTTTATTTGTGTTTAATTTTTTGAGCTATTTTAAATGGTACTGCTTTAAAATTTGGTTTCCAATTGTCTATTGATAGCGTATAGACACACAATTGCTTTTTGTAAGTTGATTTGTATGTTTTTGTATGTCTGACCTTGTATCCTATGACCTTGCTACCTCAGGAGTTTTTTGTAGATTCTTTGGAGTTTTCTATGTAAACAAACACCTTATTATCTTTATCATTTCTTTCTTTCTACTTGCTTAGGTTTTAATTTGCTCTTCTTTTTCTTGTTTCCTAAGATGGAAACTAAGATTATTTATTTGATATCTTTTTTCCTTCATAACATGTGCATTTAATGGTGTAGATTCCCCTATTAGTACTTCTTTGGTGCATCCCACAAATATTGACATGTTGTATTTTTATTTTTTATTCATTTTAATATATTTTCTAATATTCTTGAGACTTTCTCTTTGAGCAATGGATTGTTTAGAAATGTGTTGTATAACTTTCAAACATTTGGGAGATTTTCCAAATATCTTTCTGTTATTGATTTTTAGCTTAATTTTACTATGGTCAGAGAACATACTTTCTATGTTTTTAATTCCTTAAAATTTGTTAAGGTTTGTTTTATGACACAAGATATGGTTTATTTTTATAATGTTTCATGTGCACTTGAAAAGAATGTTTATTCAGCTGTTATTGGGTCAAGCAGACTAAAATTTCCAATTAAGTCAATTTGGTTGACGGTGGTTTTCAGGTATTATATGTCCTTACTGATTTCTGGCTAATCATTCCATGGATTACTAAAAGAGGAGTGTTGAAATCTCCAACATTATAAGTGGAATTTTCTATTTCTACTCTCTGTTCTATCATTTTTTGCTTTATGTATTTTGAAGATCTTTTGCTGGGTGCTTACACATTAAGGATTGCTAGATATTCTTGGTGGATTAACTCTTTTATCATTATATAATGTCTCTTCTTATTCCTGATCATTTTCCTTATTCAGATTTCTTTTTTTTCTAAAGTAATGCCAGCAAGAGGTGGAATAGGAGTTCTCTACTATCATCCCACTGCAGAACATCAATTTTGACAGTTACCCAGGGGTAAAAGTACCTTTGTGAGAATCTGGGAGTTCAGTGGATAAGTTCCAGCATACTAAAAATCCAAGAGAAGACACACTAAAGAGAGTGAGAGAAACAATTTCACTTTTCCTGCATCACTCCTCTCCCAAGGCAGCATGGGTCAGTGCCAGGAGAGACACCTTCAGCCCATGGTTTCTCCCACAGGCAAAAGTGAGAGTGTGTGAGTGACTGCCAGGCTTCTCCAGCTGTGCAGGACACTGCCCAAGAGGCCCACTTCTTTCTTGTTTCACTCAGATTTAATCTGCAAGATTGAGGGGCTAGGAGAAGTTGGGAACAAAGTAACCAGGACTCAGAACTCATCAAAGAGGCACTACTAACCACTTCACAGTTCTTCATACTAACCAATTCACAGACTCCATTAGGAGGCTTTCCCACCAGCTGCTGGGGATATCTCACCTGTGGATGCCCCCAACTGGCCCACAGGCGCCCCCACCACTCTGTGTGTCTCACCTATACTCCCTATCTCTCCTCCCCCCACCCCCATGTCTGGCTGTCAGAGTGGACTCCTACAGAAGGCAAGAGCAAGCCTTTGCAGGCAGCTAGCAAGCAAGTGTAGAAAGCCAGCTTCACTGTTGGATTGGGAGAAAGCTCACACACTTGAGCATTTCGGGGTACTGCTGTAGGGCAAGCAAACAGGAAGCTCAAAGCACCTGGTCTGGCTTTGCAGGATTGAGAGAAGGCATATAACCTTAAGAATTCCCCCCCAAGAGGGAACAAGAAGTGAGAAGCAGGCACATCCATAGAAAAGGTCTGAGAAAGCCTCTGATCCCTAGATGAACTGACAGGTGAAGGTCTCTCTCTCCCAAAGCCAGTCAGTAAGACTGGAGGAGGTGATTGCTTCTTCAAATGCAAAGACATCAGTGCAAGACTTCAAGGAACACAAAAATCAAGGAAACATGACTTCACAAAAGGAATACAATATTCTTCCAGTAAATGACCACAAAGAAATGGAAATCTATGAATTGCCTGACAGATTGTTTTAAGGAAGCTCAGTGAGCTACAGGAGAATGCAGAAGGACAACTCAGTAAAACCAGGAAAACAATACATGAACAAAATGAGAGGTTTAACAGAGAGCTATACATCATAATAAAAAAAAGAAAAAACAGAAATTCTGAAGCTGAAGAACACAAGGAATGAAATGAAAAATGCAATAGAGAACTTCAACAGCAGACATGATCAGCAGAAGAAAGAATCTGTGAACTCGAAGACAAGTCATGTGAAATTATCCAGTCAGCATACTCTGATACCACTCTGATATCATAAAAGACTACTATGGACAATTACATGCCAACAAATTGGATAATGTAGAAGAAATGGATTAATTCCTAGAAACATACAACCTACCAAGCACTGAATCATGAAGAAATAGAAAATCTGAATAGACCTATAACTGGTAAGGAGATTGAATCAGTAGTCAAAAATCTCCCAACAAAGAAATGTCTAGATGCAGATGGCTTTACTGGTGAATTCTACCAAACACTTAAAGAAAAATTAATACCAATACTTAAGCTAGTCCAAAAAATTGAAGAGGAGGGAATACTTCTAAACTCATTTTACAAGGCTAGCATTACCCTGATACCAAAACCAGACAAGTGTACTACAAGAAAAGAAAACTATAGGCCAATATCTCTGATGAATATAGATGCAAAAATCCTCAACAAAATACTGGCAAACCAAATCCAGCAGTACATTAAAAGGATCATACACCACGAAGTGGGATTTATCTCTGGAATGCAAGGATGGTTCAACATACACATCAATAAATGTAATACACGCATTAACAGAATGAAAAATAGAAATCATATGATCATCTCAATAGATACAGAAAAAGCAATGAACAATATTCAACATCATTTCATGATAAAAGCTTTCAAGAAATTAGGCATAGAAGGAATGTATTTCAATATAATAAAGACCATATATGAGAAGCTCACAGCTAACACCATGTTCAATGGTGAAAAGTTGAAAACTTTTCCTCTAAGATTAGGAACAAGACAAGGATGCCCACTCATGTCCCTTCTCTTCAACACAATATTAGAAGTCCTAGCCAGAGCAATTCAGGCAAGAAAAAGAAATAAAAACTTCCAAATAGGAAAGGAAGAAGTAAAATTGTCTCTGTTTTCAGACAACATGACCTTACACATAGAAAATTCTAAAGACTCCACCAAAAAACTGTTAAAACTGGTAAATTAGTTCAGCAAAATTGCAGGATATAAAAATCAACATATAAAATTCACTTGTGTTTCTATACACTAACAATGAACTATCCGAAATAAAAATTAAGAAAACAATCCCATTTACAATAGCATCGAAAACAATAAAATACTTAGGAATATATTTAACTAAGGAGGTGAAAGACCTGTACGCTGAAAGCTATAAGACATTAATGATAGAAATTGAAGAGGACACAAATAAATGGAAAGATATTCCATGCTTATGGATTGGAAGAATTATATTGTTAAAATGTCTATTCCACCCAAAGTAATCTACAGATTCAAAGCAATCACTATCAAAATTCCAATAGCATTTTTTATAGAAATAGAAAAAACAATTCTAAAATTCATATGGAACCACAGAAGATCCTGAATAGCCAAATCAATCTTGAGCAAGAAGAACGAAGCTGGAGGCATCACACTTCCTGATTTCAAACTATATTATAAAGCTGTAGTAATCAAAACAGTATGTAGTGGAATAAAAATAGACACATAGACCAATGAAACAGAATAGATATTCCAGAAATAAACCCACACACATATGGTCAACTAATCTTTCACAAGGGTGCCAAGAACACTCAACAGGGAAAGAATAGTCTCTTCAATAAATGATGTTAGGAAAACTGTATACCCACAGGGAAATGAATGAAAATGGACCCCTATTTTACACCACCCACAAAAATTAACTCAAAATGGATTAAAGTCTTAAATACCTGAGACTGTAAAACTCCTAGAAGAAAAAATAGGGAAGAATCTCCTTGACATTGGTCTTAGCAATGAGTTTTTGGGTATGACACCAAAATATAGGCAACAAAAGCAAAAATAAACAAGTGGGACTACATCAAACTAAAAAGTTTCTGTATAGGAAAAGAAACAGTCAACAAAATGAGAAGTCAGCCTACATACAGAATGGGAGAAAATATTTGCAAACCATATATCTGAGAAGGGGTTAATATCTAAAATATATAAAGAACTCATACTACTCACTAGCCAAAAAAAACCCACAAAAAAACAAAACAAAAAACCCTAACAAATAATCCAATTAAAAAATGGCCCAAGGACCTGAATAGACATTTTTCCAAAGAAGACATACAGATGGCCAACAGGTACATGAAAAGGTGCTCAACATTAGTAATTCATCAGGGAAATGTAAATCAAAACCACACTGAGATACTACCTCACACCTGTTAGGATGGCTATCATCAAAAAGACAAGAGATAAATACTGGTGAGGATGTGGAGAAAAGGAAACACTTTTGCACTGTTGATGGAAATGTAAATTGGAAAAGAATGTGGAGGTCCCCCAAAATTAAGAATAGAACCAGCATATTATCCAGCATTCCCACTTCTGGGTATACATCCCGAAGAAACAAAATCAGGGTCTTGAAGAGACGTCTGCACTTCCACGTTCATTGCAGCATTATTCACAATAATCAAGCTATGGAAATAATTAAAGTGGTCATAGATGGATGATTGGATAAAGAAAATGTGAGAGAGAGAGATATATATAGTGGAGTATTATTCAGCCATAAAAAAGAAGGGAATCCTGCCATTTCCTACAACATGGATGAACCTGGAGGGCAAATACTAGAAAGACAAACACTGTATGGTATCACTTCTATGTGAAATCAAAAAACAAAAAAAAGAATGAAACTCATAGAAACAGGGAGTACTATAATGGTAGTTGCTAGGGCCTAAGGGTTAGGGGAAATGAGGAGATGTTGGTCAAAGGGTACAAAGTTTCACTTATAAGATGAATAAGTTCTGAGGCTCTAATGTACAGCATGGTGATTATAGTTAATAATACTGTATTCTATACTGGAAATTTAAGACAATAAATATTAAGCATTCCCATCACACACACACAGTGAAAAGGTAACTATATGAGGTGATAGATACGTTAATTAGCTTGGTTAGTAAATAATTCACAATGTATATGTATATCAAATCATCACATTGTACACTTTAAATATTTACAATTTGATTGGTCAATTATAGCTCAATAAAGCTTGGGGAAAAAAGAATTTTACTTTTTCTGATATTGATATGACCATTCCAGCTTTTTTTTGGTTGGTGATTGCATGGTATACCTTTTTCCTTAATTTAACACTTAGCCTATCCATGTGTTTTTATATAAAATAGGTTTCTTGTAGAATAAGAATCTATCTAATTTTTATTAAATTAGTTAATAACCTAATTATCCACCTATTGACTGAACTTAGTCATGTGTCAATACCTACTTTCAAGGAAGGCTGTGTATTTTAGTCTTATCTAGGTACACTGCCTGCACACACAAATACACACACACACACACACACATTCACACACATCTGGGTTTTGTTTCTAAAGAAAAAGTGAGAGTGGATGTTTGAATAAGCAACTAGCTATCTCTGCTTTAATATATCTTCGGTATTTGTAGCTGTCTCTACCTGTACAATGAGGACATGTGTAACCATTTTTTCCCTTTTTGGAAACATTAAATAATCAGTTTATTTGATCGTTTTTATGTAACATTTAAAGTATCTTGTTAATGTGGTTATTCTTCTTGTTCAAGTTATTCAAGGTGCATTAACCAAAACAAAGTCAAGAAATTGGAGCATCAGCCACTTTAAATGCCTCCCAGTGAGGTTTCAATCTATTTCCGGACTTCTAGGGACAAACTTTCATCCCAGGTGAACACATACCGTGAGTACCTGTGGGAAGAGCAGCCTGTCTATTATGTGACACCACTGTTGGAAGTAATCATTAGGTCACATGTGGCATTTTATTAGTAGCATTCCCCCTTCCCTTATGAAAACAAACTATTTTAATATATTTTTTTAAGCCCAAAGAATACAAATACTCCTTTAATACAATATGCTGCTATCCAAATGCATGTTCACTACATTTAAATATAGATAGATATAGATAGATAAAGATAAATATAGATAGAATGTATCTTACTGTCAAACTGAATTCAACTTGGTGAAATGAAAAGCAGTAAATCTAGAAATTATGTATCAGCGTTTGTGATATTTATTCCTTTTATTTAGTTATATCTCTCTAGATTGAAGTACCCAATACAGAAAATTATATTCAGAGGAAAAGCACTTAGCTGGATAACAGAACAGATCATTATAACAAATTTTCCAACACCATTCTCCTTATTTTCACCTTAGCCCCCTTTTCTTTTTGATTGTCATTGTGCATTGAGCTATATCTAAAAATTGATTTAATTTTTCCCCAAATTGGAAATGAATCTAATTTAAAGTCCATTAACGTTTGAAACTATCCATTGTCCTGTTGTTCTATTTGTACATTTTAACATGACTTTTAAATGTTTTCCTAATTTTGAAAAACATATGCAATACTTACTCTTAGAAAATTAAAACATACCAAAGAATTACTTCCTAAGATACATTCATATATCTTAAATATAAATATAGTTCTTAAAAGTAAAGAAAAATATTTGGCTAATAGCACAGATTTACACGTTATCTAAATCTGCTCCAAAGAAACTTATAAATATGAACTAATTACATGGATTTAGAGAGAAGAAAATTCACCATAAGATGGTAAGAAAGAAATTCAAAACACTCGTTTCACAGACTCACAGATGATTACCAAAATCAACATATATAAACAAATCCTTGTTTCCATTTTAAACTAGGCTATTTTAAATATTTCTTCATTCATGGAGAGAAAATTTACAAAATTAAGACATAGCATGTAAATTTGAATGGAGTATGCTGCTCTAAAGATGTGGAATGATTATTTAAAGGTGAGTGTGATGCTTAAAATTTCATAACCTGGAACGAGAGAGAAACAAAAAGATAAGTGGTTGACAGAGGACCACTTACAGCTGTGGCCTCAGCCTACTAATATTATTTTCAGTTAATAAAATTCAGACAGAAGCAGAAATTTTTAATTTAGGGCATAGAAACAAATCAAATGGCACGAAACAAATGTCATATAAAACAATTATTGAATGCCATAAGCAAGCGAGAATGTTTATGGGTCTCAGAATTGACTCTGACTTAAATAAACACAGGAGAATATACAAAAGGAAAGTCAAGGAGAAAATATCAGCACACAATGATTATAAAAGAAAGGCCAGCTTTTAAATAATTGCCATATCGTGAAGTAATTTCAATCATTTTATAAACATTTAATTAATAATATCCCTAGCATAACAATAAGCCTATCATAACTACCCTTTACACACTATTTATTATTCTGTTTGGATTAGCCAATAATTATAGGAGGCAAAATTTCACCCAATATGTTCAAGTTGTCCAGCTGAAATGAAATAAAGATGCTATTAAAGACCTGCTTCTGGAAAATGCCAAAGCCAAGAATGTCTAGATAAACTTGAAATATCACATAGTTGTCTGTAATTTTGCACATGTACAGCAGAGGGCACTAATATAATTATAGTAGTTGGACCTGATGGGAGTAATTATCTGTGATTCTGAGATTCACCGGAAGTAGTAAACTAGAAAGTCTTTCTCATCTTCATCAATGAATAGTTTCCTCCTATCTAAATAGGGAAATTCTTTGCATGAAATTTACTTAATTTTTATAGCTAAAGGGCCATAATAATAGAAAGTTAATGTTGATTATTCCCTTAGAAATCAACAACACAACGAGTGATCTTTGAACATCATAAACCAACTTCCTCAGAAGACCAATAACACTCTATCAACCTTTCCCCAACTTCCTCTTGCTCTCACATAGCTACACTCACCTAACTACATCTTCTCCCAAAACACCGTCTCAGAAATCTAAAAGTGGAAAAACTTTTGGCTATGTTAGCAGCTTTTTATGATACAGTTGAAGCGTTGTCTGATCGTAATGATCTCCACAAGGTGATGGAAACTTTGAGACAAGTGGAAAGACCAACAATTAGCTGTTATGAAATAATGAGAAAGTTAACCGAAATCATACTCAAATACGTTGTTTCATCACAAAGAGGGAGAACAGATGGTCAAACAGTTTTGGGGTCCTCATTTTCTAGGTAAAGTTAATAGAATAATTGCTACCCTTAGCAAAGCATAAAGTATGTATAGTAGAGAACATAATCACTTGCTTTGTGAATTTAACTGTGATAGATGTATGGGCTCTGCTTTCTAGCACCTAGAAGTCTAGTGGCAGGCAGCAAACATATTAACATAAATTAAATAAAGTGTGGGAAGTCCTGTGGGAAAATAGAGAAAAGTTTGACCCTGGGAGCTTCTGGGAGCCAAGAAAGGGCTACAGATGACATTTAAATTGGGCTCCGGAGAAGGGGTAGGCATTTATCAGGTAAGGATGTAGCAGAACAATCTTCCAGGAAGATAGGAGTGGCTCATGCCAAGGCTTGGAGGCATGGAAGGCTAATCACAAAACAAGTACATCTCCAGCTTTCAATGGAACATCCAGCTGGAAGCCACCATTCTGGGTTAGGTAGACAGTAATTTTATTATGCTATTAAAGTAATTCGCAGCGGATACTTGAGAAATTTAAGAAGGGAGTTAGCTTTGAATTTCAACAGAAGCGTTTGTTAATTGCAGGTTCTTTAATTGTGAATACGTGAGGGTAGAGAGGGGTTACGTGTTTCAGTACCCACTTTTTACTACGGCATTTTCCCATTTTAAGAAGCTAATAGGAGTCAGGAATTTGGTAGCTTATTTCTTAAAGTTTGTTACTCGCAATTCTAGAAACTTTTGATTACCAGTACGATTTTATTTCATATCCAGAAATTGTAAAGACAATATATTTTCTTCTGCTTGTTTGTTCTTCTGGCCACTGTATTAGTGTCAAAAAATTAGTTACGGTCAGAGTTATGTTGTCAGAAGTAACTGTCCTCAGAGGGTGCAAATGAGGGTTATTTTGAGATCGAGACTCACTACAGAGCAAGTTACTTCTATGACTATGGCCTATTAATTTTTTGAGGGCCAATGAAAATATTTGAGACCTGAAAAATAATTTATTGGCTTCAAAACTCAAAAAGAAAATGGGAAAATAAAATTAATATATGTCTGAATGTCTACAAAAGTAATACTACAAAAGTAATACTGAGCTTCATCTCAATTCTTTTCTAGCTATATAAAACATATTTAATATGGGATATGGATGCATTTTATATGTTTGATGTGATTTTGAGTAAGGCCTCCAAAAATAAAAATGTTCAGAGCCTTCAAGCTTTTCAAATACCTCTGCTCACCCCTTGCATTACATCCATGTTATTTTATATTTGTATACTGCTCCAAGAATCTCTGATTACAAGAATCTACAGCACCTATTTCCAGAGAGAAGGCAGGTGGATGGAATCACGAGAAACATAGGCCTCCACTCCTGTTCCTAACCCCATTCCATTTTTGTTACTGGGGGCTGGTTAACAGCAACTCAGTTCCCCATGACACTGCTTAGCCCAGGAATCAGGTCTGTTGCCTGATTCTTCTGGCTCTGGATAGCCAAAGAACTAAAATATGTACATGAGCTATATTTAAGTTTGTAGATAAATTTTAAATTCTCAGATACATAGCATGTTGTTGCCAGATTACAATATGTTACTTACTAGAGGTTTCTTTTCTGTTAGTTATCCAAAACTTGGAATTCATTCTTGCCCAGAAGCATGTTACAAATGATTGATAGTGTTTGAGATTAGCCCACTAAATTCTCATAGATACGTAATATACCTGATTTATTTTAACCACAACTTCAACATTGTTTAAAATATAGTTTCTCCCAAAACATTTAAAGGCAGAGACTCAAACATCTGTTTTTACACCAGTGTTTATAGCAACATTATTCACTGTAGCCAAAAGGTGGAAACAGCCCAAATTTCCATCAAAAGGTGAACAGATAAACAAAATGTTGTATATACTACAATGGAATATTGTTCAGCCTTAAAAAGGATTGAAATTCTGATGCATGCTACACCATGAATGAACTCTGAAAATATTATGCTAAGTAGAATAAGTCAGAAACAAAAGGAAAAATATTGTATGATTCCACTTATATGAGGTACATAGAATCGAAAAATTCATAGAGACAGAAAGTAGAAAGAGGGGCTAGGAGAAGGGGGGGGAAGAGAAGTTATTGTCTAGAGGGTACAAAGTTTCTGTTTGGGATGATAAAAAATGTTCTGGAAAAGCACAGTGGTAATGGTTGTACAACACTGTGAGTGTACTTAATGCCACTGAGTTGTATACCTAAAAATGGTTAAAATGGTAGATTTTATGTTATGTGTGCAACTATTAAAAAATATAGTTTCTACAAATTGAATTCATTCTTGAGCTCCATCTCAAGACCAGGAACCTCGCTTCTCAAAAGCAGGACGGGGAAAGAGAACAGATGCACCCAGCAACTGGAGTGACCGTAGGGTTTGGCATAAAATAGAAGAATTTCATATTTTTCTGATTCTATGTGCTTGATCAAAATGTAATAATGCACGACAACAGAACCGGAGTCCATATTTTTATAAGTATGGCATCCATAGTCATGCCCCGCCTTGTCCTCCAGTCTTCTTTCCCATTGCCCTCCCTCCCTCTGCTGCAGTCCTGGGCATCACTGACACCGCAGGAAAGAGGCATCGTTCCCACCCGGTGAAGCGGGACCAGTAGAAGGAATGGAGTAACAGGAAAGCAAGGCCCTGGCCAGGATCACATGTAAGCTGTGCGTTTGTAAGTCAGGAGGCAAAATCATGCAACAGTGTGAATTAGAAGCATTGTAAGTAAAATCTATTTGGCTGGGTATCCTTGATACTGTTAGTTGCCAACTGTGGCAGATACTTCAGGCTGTCTTGCCATGAATGTCTTGCTATCCACTCTCTCTTCTTCCTTATTAAGAGAACTCTGATTTTTGTTTGGGGTGATAAAAAACTTGTTTTCCAACCTCTCTTTTACCTAGGAGTGGCCGGGTGACAGAGTTTAGCCACTGAGATGTAAGTGGGAATCTACTAGGAAATTTGGGGAAAGCTTTTGTTTTTATAATGTAGGTGCATCCTCTTCCTCCTCCCCTCTTGGTCCAGCCAGGCGTGGGAATGTAATCCCAGAAGTTTTAACAACTATCTTGTTTTCATGAAGGTGAAAGTCACTTGCTAGTTTGACAGAGTAGGAATTTAGAACGAGCTGAGTCCTTGATGATGTTGAACAGTGTGGGTTCCCTAAGTCTGGGCTTCTTGTTAGGCGAGAAAATAACTACCTATGTGTTTCAGCTACCGATAGTTAGGTGTGGGCATGCGTCTACTGGGGAAGGGCAGAAATACCAGATGGAAAGAACAGAAAACCCAGAGATCAGAAGTAGTGGGTGTGTGGGGTGGAAGGTAGGGATGGAAAATACGTGGTTATTTTCATTGGAGCATAGAGTATGTAAGAGGAAGTAGAGGGAAATAATTTTAAAAGGCTCTTTTGAGCCAGATAGTAGAAGGCCTGATGTACCAGGGTGAAGAATTCGGATTTTGTTACGAAGGCAAAAAAGAACCACTGAAGGTTTCTGAGTAGGAGAGCGCCATGCTGAGAGCTATGTTTTGTCAAGCAAGGTCTAGCTATCCTGGTTCACTTGGGTGGGACCAAGTATGAGACTATTTTACTCATCTAGGTTAGAATAAGGGAACGCCTGAACCAGGGCAGGGACAGTAGGAATGGATGGGAAGGGTGGGTAATGGGAGATATTTTCATGCCAAAACAGACAGTAATGTGTGGAGTAAATGGGGGTAATGTTGTCTATTTCTGACTTTCATATCTTGATGATTGAATGGAAAATACATGGGCTGGCTAGGAACCAGGGTTTCTTTCTTTTGGAATAAAATGGAAAAAGGATGTTATGGATGAAGATTTCTTTCTAAAAGCTGAAACACTAATGGATGGCCTGTATATTTTTTCCTCCTGACTTCAAGATTTCCTTGGTCAAGATTTTAATAAAGTGAATCTTTTGGAACAAAGGCTCCATGAGGTTAGAGATGTTGTTCTGTTCATTGCTATTTTTCCAGCACCTAGAAGAGTGCCTGGCACATAGTAGGCCTTCAATAAGTATTTGTTGAATAAATGAATGACTAGATTGTTCGTTATCTTTGGAAATTTTTAGAAATGCAGCCATTTTAATTTAATAATATCACAGATTTTTTTAGACCAGAAAAGAACTTTAAAGATTGCCTGATCTAGTCTACTCATTTTAAAGAAAAGGAACCTGATTCACAGAGAAATTATTGTGCATAGATATAATTTTGTAAGTGTATGCGTGTTACATTTCTAGGGACCAATAAACCAAAAAAAGAAAATAGTCCATCTTTATGTGCAATTTCTGCTCAGGACCATCTTTAAATAAATAAGTGTGTATTTCTTGGCTCCTATATGCCTAATACTGTTCAAGATATGGTAAGAAATTTAAAAAGAAGACCAAGACCTGATCCTTATCCTCAAGAAATTGCAGTTTAGTTAGGGAGATAAGATTAAGGCATATGAAATATCTAGAGTGCAATCAAGAACTACAATTGGGTGGGTTTGCATATATGAATTCAGGAAAGGGAGAGATTAATGTGACCTAGAGGCTCTGTACCTCAAAAATTAAAAAAAAAAAAAATTTGTACAAGCACATAAACGATGCCATTTATCAAATTATGAGCTGGCATGAAGCTGAGCAGAGTAGAATTCAAAATGAATTCAAAACAATGGGGTGAGTCTAACAAGGTGAATCTAAATAATAGCTTAATAATCCTTAATAAGAAGTTAATTATAACTAATATTTATTGAGCATTTACTATGAAATAGGTACTATTTAGTGCTTTACCTTAATTATTTCATTTGATCCTCATATTACCGCATGAAGCTTATTTTAATTCTCCTTTTAAGATTAGGTGATGTTCCCAAGGTCAAACAATTCATAAGTGGATGAATCCATGCTTCAAATTCAGAGCTAAACTCTTACCTACTACTAAATCACATTAGCCCCAATAGCTTTAAAAAGGATAAAGAAACTTCTGTATTTATATATTTAATATGAAGCACCTCACTAGTTTGGGGTACAAATAAGATCATTTATCCTTATAATAAGCAAATTGAATATTCAAGACTCCATCAGCTCAATTAACAAGATGTCTGTCCCGTCTCTGTTTGGGGGCTTCCCTTGTAAGTTGCCTAGAGACTAACTGACTAAAGAGGCTCTTTCTAATTCTAACAGCCAGAGAAGGAGAGGACTGGAGAGTCTCAACATTTTAAAGGTTCCAGTTTCCAGCTGTCATTGCTTTTCTTGCAGCCTCATCCATAGATGAGAACTGACCCTGCGCAGTTTGGTGCAACTTTCTTGTCTCAGTGGAAATGGCACCCTTGCTGGTACAGCATCCTGCACAGGCACAGTCATCCTCTTTATGGGAAGATGATCACACACTCTAGCTGGACCAAGGGCAATTACACTTGAATTTCCAAGTCAACAGCTTTTTGGTTTGCAGTCAACTGCTCAGCCGTTGTCCCAAACACACCTTCAGGGACAAGAGTCAGGCTGAACTTTCAACTTCAGCTGTGGGCTGTCTCAGAAATGGCCCCTACTCTGCAAGCACTTTTGCTCTGGTACTGGGACTGGGGTCACCAGCCCAGACTGTCCCTTCCCTCATGGGCCCTTTCCTACTGTTGTACTTCAATCAAGAACATCTCAATCCATGAGATCTACACTGATGTTAAATCTCCAAGAAGGAGGCCTTGATATCTTTCCTTCAGGACACCACGAGTCTCATGCATATTTACTTAACTCCTCTATACCAATAAGTTCTACGTATAACACCAGTCATATACTGATGACTCTCAAATATATATTTTGAGCTCAGAACCTCTCTCAAAACTTCAAGTTCACGTGTTCATTTGCCTACTCAACATCTTCAACTGGATACCTCCTAGGCATTTCAAATGTAGTAAATCCCAAATGGAACTTTTGGAACTTTCCCCTGGTTCTAAACCTGTTCCTCCAACAATCTTTGCCATTTTGGTGCCTCCAGGTCTTTGAAAACTCAAGCCAAAAAATCTGATAGTCAGGCTGGATCCCTCCCTTTCCCTCTTGTTCCACATCTAATCCATCAGCAAATCTTGTTGGCTCCATCTTTATCATACACCCTGAATACCACGTCTCACATTTCCCCCATAAATATCCTGGTTCAAGCCACCATGAGATCTTGCTCGGACTGGTCTTCCTGCTTCTATTCCCATTTTCCTAACCCCACAACCCATTCTCCCCAAAGCAGAGTGGTCTTTCATTAATGTAGTGAAATCATCTCTCTCCTCTGCTTAAAATCTTTCCCTAGTTTCCTATTACTCTTAGAATACAATCCAAACTCCTTCTTTCATCTTACACCACATTTTCTTTCACTCTCTCTGACTATAGTCATGCTTGCCTCCTCTCTGGTTTTAGAACCCAGGGAGCAACTTTGCATCCCAGGGCTTTTGCACTGCTATTCACACTTCACACTTTCTGAATGGTTAGTTCCTTCTCATCTTTCAGGCTTCAGCTTAAATTCCACCTCTTCAGAGAGGCCTTTCTTAATCAACCCGACAAAAATAGTCCCTATCCAGATACTCTCTTCCTTATCACACTGCCTTTCCTTTCTAGCACTTATCACACTATCTTGTTTTTTCAAAAAGTTGTTTACTGCTTTGTCAATGCCTTTCCCCGTTTGAATTCCATGAACTGAACGGAGGGACTGGTTTGCCTTTTCCCTTCTGTATCTCCAGGGCTAAGCTTCTAGCACATAGTAGGTACTCCACACATAATTTGACTCACTGACTAAGTGAATAATTGTGACATGTCTTTGGCATTCCAGGAATAATACCTGGCATGTTTTTTAACAGCTTAACTCAATGATTGTCAATCCTGGCTTCATATTAGACTCACTTGCAGAACTTTTAAAAAATAACAACTCTTGGGTCCCACACCACATCCACAAAATCAGAATCTCTGGAGATGGGACCCAGGTATCCTTATTTGAAAAACTCCTTTAGACAATTCCACTCTACAACCAGCATGGGAAAACCACATGTAATTATCATTCTCTTTTCTTTAGACTCCAGATCAACTCCTTTGTTATTTCATTTACACCTTTTAGTATGATTCCATTTCAAGTGATTTCTCCAAGAAATGTTTCTAGAGAGACCAGGGTCCCTTTGTGGTCCTTACCAGATGCTTTGTAAAAACCACTTCAAATTTGGAGTTTATCTGTGGATCACAAAACTTGTTACCTGGCTATGTAGATGCTTTTATCTACTTGGGAATGGACTTCTTTGGGGTTCCAGAATAACAGACATTTGCTAGGAAATAGTTTGTGTGGATGTGTCATTGCTCACAACCTACCAAGCACTGCAGTATCTGAATTTCACTCACAGGCTTTTGCTTTTTTTCATACTTTCACTTTCCTTGTTGTCTGATAGTCTCTCAGATATGCGCATAGTGTGCTTCCCACTCAGATATGTGCATGGTGTGCTTCCTACTCAGTCAAAGTAACTATACTTTGCTCAAATATTCCTCATTAGAAATGCTTTCCCTGACCACTCTACCTACAATGGCACCCTACCACTGCAATCACTCACTATTCTCTTCGTTTGCTTTATTTTCCTTTATATAACTTTTCACTAATTAGCAAGTACATTTACTTGTTTACGATGTGTTTTTGTCCTACTAGAATATGATCTCCATAAAAGCAGGGATTGTGATTGTTCACTGCTGTATCCCTAGCAGTGTTCAGTAAATATTTGTTGAAAGAATGAAGGAATGAATGAACAGTGTTCTGGCAAGGGATCCTAGAATTGATTGTATTGTCTCCCTTTCTTCTTTCTTTTATTCTCACAGAGCTTTGCTACATCAAGGAGCATCATTTAGGAAAAAGAAATGTTGGTGGCACCATGAATCATTTTATCCATGATTTAGCAGTCTCATTTTCCCCCAATAGTAGTTAACATTCATGTGATCTACTTATCTCAGATATTAACTTGGATAACCTATAATTCATAAAAACGTTCCCTGTTAATAGCAAAAAAAAAAAATGTCTACTGAAATGAGATATAGTTAATGACCATCAGGGATGTCTGGTAATTGCCGAAGGCAAGACTTTCTGTGGCTCACAGAGGGCTAGTTGAGAAACATTTCTCAAGTGCTTCCTATGTTAGGGCATTGTGATGGGTATCATGAGGGGTACAGAAAAAACAGGCATTTTCTGCCTTCTAGGATCTTACAATCTATTTAGAGGTATAAACCATATGTGTATGAAATGTGAGAATGATTATAAAATTATGAGAGATACAAAATATAGAATAGATGCAAAATGTAAATTGAATAATATCTTGGGATATAGTTATATATATATATATTTAGGATAGTCAAATTATATAGAGTGGCCTAGAATTTCTGGAGACTGAGTTTAAATGCAGAATGTGAAGTCAACAAAGAAAGTAGATGCATTCCCTTTGGGGCTTTTCCATTCACAAACCCCGAACTCTTTACCTAACTCTTGCCTGGATTCTGTTCTCTCTTCTCCTTTATAACATGTGATTTCCCCTTTTCTCCTTTATGGATTTGTAAGTTAATGTCCAACCAGCCACCACGCAAACAACAGAAGAGTTGTTACTTTGAATCATATATTGGCTATAACAGGATGCTATTCAGACCGTGTCCCAGTTGTTGCTTATTGGACTACATTGGCCTCTTGAACTGGATAACTTCTGTTTGCCCCTCTGGATTGCTCTTGATGTTTTCCCACCATGCTCTGTGTCCTGGTGGGCTGCCGTGAAAGAACTGGTTGGGTTCAGCCAGTGGGGAGCATGGGAGGAGATGGTTATGAGGGAAGAGAGTGAGGGAGGAGTATTTGTTCCCCTGGCTCCCTGTCTCTTCGGTCTGTGCCTCTCACTAGGCAGCTCTCTGTACACAGCCCTTTCTACCTCCTGATACCATTAGCTTGCACATTCCCCTCATCTTTTCAAGCTTAGGATGATAACATCTCCCACCCTTTGATTAGCCTTGGGGTATTGCACTATCCCTTGTGCTTTCCCTCCATCCAAACCTTACCTTTGTAATTAGTCTCTGTTTTAACTGTTCCTCAAAGTACTCACTATGAGTTGCCATCAACTTCCTGCTAAGAGTCTGACTGATGACCTTGCCAAGCAGGAAGGGAGTCAGAGTCTAACCCTCTGATATGTGTTTCTCATCCTTGAGTCTGGAACCAGTTCCTCTGGATGGGTTACTTAAAAAGTTTTGGCAGAGTGAGATTCTGCCATTCAAGATGGCTCCCATCTTCTTGGCTATTTGATAAAATTCTCCCCTATTGCTAATGTAGAAGGTGGGAATAAAACAGTCAACTACTGACAGAGACCAAGGAAATAAGAAAAGTCTAGGATTGACTGCTGCTATCGAAAGTCTGGTATATGCCACAAGTGGTTATGTGACACATCAGGATGGTGTCTCAGTTTGGGAAATAGTGCTATTTACCTGGTTACAGAAGCCCCTTTATAAGGCAAATGAGTGGTGGTCACTGAGGACATACCATTCCAGGCTTTCAAAAGGCAAAATGCCGGGGCCGGCCTGCTGGCGCAGCGATTAAGTGTGCGCGGTCTGCTGCAGTGGCCTGGGGTTCGCAGGTTCAGATCCTGGGTGTGCACTGATGCACCGCTAGTCAAGCCATGCTGTGGCGGCGTCCCATATAAAGTAGAGGAAGATGGGCAGGGATGTTAGGCTTGGGCTGATCTTCCTCAGCAAAAAGGAGGAGGATTGGCATCGGATGTTAGCTCAGGGCTGATCTTCCTCACCAAAAAAAAAAAAAAAAAGAAAAGGCAAAATACCAGTGTGTGTGTGTGTGTGTGTGCGCGCGCGTGTGCTCACGCACGTGTGCTCACATGGTAACAGTGTCTGATCACTGTTAAGAGGGGATAGGTAAACATTATCAAGACAGGGATGTTAAACCAGGTCACTGGCAGTGGAGGAAGAAGGCATTCATGTTTGGGATGAAATCAGAGGAGTAAAACAGATGGAAGAGCTGGAGTACTTTTACAATATCGCCTTGAGGGTAAAGAATATTCAGATAAAATACCCAGGACGATGGGTCCACCATCCCATCTATCAGGGAAGAGGAAACTGAAAGATGATGAGAAGGCTGAAAACAGCAGAGTGTTGTCTCACTCTGGTCAGATGTTAAAACAAAGAGCTGAAACTGTGCAACCCTGTGTACTGAATCAGTGGAACTCCTTAGGGAATCTGGGACTTGTAATTCACACTTTGCTGAGCTAAGTAAGCTGATAAAAGTTACTCAAGCCTAAAGCATAC
This sequence comes from Ceratotherium simum simum, assembly GCF_057802395.1. NCBI lineage: Eukaryota > Metazoa > Chordata > Mammalia > Perissodactyla > Rhinocerotidae > Ceratotherium > Ceratotherium simum. Next base: position 36,947,624 of record NC_141919.1, read on the forward strand.
AGGTTATTTTTTTTCCCATAACAACACCCACATTGGGAGTTGGGATTCAATAGAGATGATTTTAGAAAAGTCTATAAGTAGGAAAAAAAAAAAGATAGTTATTTAAAGAGTTTTGGACTGTTATATAATCATTGAAGATGAAAATGGAAAATGAAATTGTGTTGTCATAGCTCTGTAAGGTCATCATTTTGTTGTTGTTGTTGTTGAGGAAGATTCATCCTGAGCTAACATCTGTGCCAGTCTTCCTCTATTTTGTATGTGGGTCCCCGCCACAACATGGCTGACGAGTGGTGTAGGTCTGTGTCTGGGATCCAAATCCTTGAACCCAGGCCATTGAAGTGGAGCACGCAGAACTTAACCACTATGCCATGGGGTTGGCCCCAAGGTCATCATTTTTGAATTGTGTGAAAATCACATGGGACAACTGGAACTGATTATGTCATCTTTGTCATCCTATGATCTTGACCTAGAGTACTCTCAGGACTGATTGGGGGATTAATAGTTGCCAGGAATCACTTAAACAAAACTGTATAATTATAAGCACAAAACAAGAGGTTTACTTTGATTAACTTCTCAATTGCAATTTGTCCACACTAGACTGACAAGATATGTCTGCTGCTGATTCAAGTGTCACATTAACACATTCTAGCTTGAAGGAGTGGGCAGCAGGCTATTCTTGATTTGAATCCCTAGGATATGGCAAAATCCTAAAAATTGAGATAAATTTCAAATGATATGAAAGAAATCTGTGATATTTAAGGTCTTACCAATACCTAATATTGGCTTAAATTTTAATAATTAAATTCTGCTAACCAAATGAAAATTATACCAAATTGGGAAAGACATAAATATGTCTTAAAATTTGGCGTTCTTTTTGGAAATAAAGAAACATAAAGGCTGAGAAACTGTTTGATACATTTTTTTCTCTTTTTAAACAGAAGTTAGAAACATTTTTTAAATTAAAGTGAGAGATGTGATTTAAATACCATATTAATTTGCACTTTCCCTCAATTTTCCCAATATTTCAAGTATACAATAGTGATATGGAGAAAATTATGTTTCCATATTCTAATATAAGTCATCCCCAGCAGACTTTATTATGTATTTCTGAAGAAGTGACATCATCACTTTTAAATGTTTGAACAAAGAATTGCACAGGAGAAACACTGTTGATTGTTTTGGACATTTTTATTCAGGTAGATCTTTAACTTATCTTTCTGAGTTACAGTGTTAATATTCAAAGTTTCACACATTTCTGCCATTTCAGCAAATAACTAATACAAGAAAAAACTCCCTATGTACACTTATGAAAATGTGCAAATTTCTATTCTTAAAAATTGCTTGCCAGTAAAGAACCCTTACAACTCAACAACAAAAAGAACCCAAATAAAAAATGGACAAAAGACTTGAATAGACATTTCTCCAAAGAAGATAAACAAATGTCCAACAAGCACATGAAAAGATAATCAATATCATTAGTCATTAGGAAAATGAAAATGAAAACCACAATGAGAAACCACTTCATACCCACTAGGGTGGCCATATAAAAGAAAAGGAAAATAACAAGTGTTGGTGAGGATGCAGAGAAATTGGAACTTTCATACTTTGTTGGTGGGAATGTAAATTGGTACAGCTGCTGTGGAAAACAGTTTGGCAATTCCTCAATAAATTAAACATAGAATTACCATAAGATCCAGCAATTCCACTCCTAGGTATATACACAAAAGAACTGAAAATAGGTATTCAAACAATAAACTACACGTGCATGTTCATAGCAGCTTTATTCACAGTAGGCAAAAGGTGGAAACAATCCAAATGCCCATCAATGGATGAATGGATAGATAAATTGTGGTATATCCATATAATTGAATATTCAGCTATAAAAAAGAATGAAGTACCGATACATGCTACAAAACGGATGCAGCTTGAAAACATTATGCTAAGTGAAAGAAGCCAGACATAAAAGGCCATATATTGTATTGTTCCATTTATATGAAATAGTATAGGCAAATCCATAGAGACAGAAAGTAGATTGGTGGTTACCTGGGGCTTGGGGTGGGAGAATGGGGAGCGACTGCTTAATGAGTATGGGGTTTTTGTTTGAGATGGTGAAAATGTTCTGGAACTAGATAGTGGTGATGGTTGCCTAATATTGCAAGTGTACTTAATGACACTGAATTGTTCTTTATGTGTAGCCACTTTAAATGGCTACCATGGAAAATTTTATGTTATGTGTATTTTATCACAATAAAAAGAAAATTAAAAAAAAATTGTCTACCTAGTCATAGATTCAGGATATTATCCTTCTTTTGAGTCAAATATGTATATTTATCCATTGCACATAATAGAAGGGACTTCACTGCTTTTCAAAAGCATCTTTTATAATCAGATGAAATGACATCCTTTTGAGTGAATAACAAATAGCCATTAAAAATGTGCATTCATATTGATTTTGTGCCAAACGTGAATTATGTGATTAGAATTCCCAGTCTTAAGCCCAGTGAAATCTCACATGCTATCAGACCCAATGCTGTATCTCAAGTGACAGGTATGGAGTAAGGGTAGGAATCAAAGGCACAGGTTTTAGAATGAAGTGGATTCATATTCATTCATTTCTAATACCAGATGTGGGACTTTTGGCAAGGAACAGTAATCTCTCAAGTCTCAGTTTTCTCACTAGTAAAATGGGGATAATAATATCTATTTTCACGTGATGTTGTAAAAATTGAATGAGTTCATATATGAAAAGTGCTTAGCAGGGCCAGCCTGGTGGCATAGTAGTTAAGTTTGCACATTCTGCTTTGGTGGCCTGGGGTTCACGGGTTTGGATCTCAGGTGCAGACCTACGCACCACTCATTAAGCCATGCTGTGGCAGTGTCCCACATACAAAATAGAGGAAGACTGGCACAGATGTTAGCTCAGAGACAATCTTCCTCAAGCAAAAAGAGAATGATTGGCAACAGAGGTTAGCACAAGGCCATTCTGACCACCCCCCCCAAAAAAAAGGAAACAAAAGAAAAGTGCTTAGCAATGGACTCGTCATATAGTAAATGTTCAATATGGTAGTGATGTCTAAGACCAGCTAATATGTACCTTTTCTAATGTAATCCTTTTATAAATTGTGTGAGATATTCACCTTCAGCAGGAAGGAAGCTCACTTATCTTGCCTTCACAGGATTCTAATAGGGAGGGTGTCTTTTGAGGTACAGACTAGATTCTGGCATAGAGGGGTAATTTTGATTAAATGAGGAGGGCATCAGTTAATGTGGTTACCTCCCTACCTCGACCAACCTCTTTTGCCCACCTCAGCTCTCCAAGCGTTCTGGAACCCTTTCTGCAGAAGAGTGCAGAGCTAGCTTTTGGTAGAACTCAAGTGCTAGCTCAATGTGCATCTCCTTACTAAACTCACCACGAGTAGGACGTGTTATAATGACAGAGAAAGAGAAGATTATTACCTATTTGAAGTTTATAAAGAAAGAAAGCAGGAAGGAAGAAAAAAGAAAGAATGAACGACAAAGAAAGTTGGTCTTCTTTAACCACGGTCTAAATTTCTGATTTCAAATCGGTCCAAGGACCCAAACCGTCAGGCCATGTGGGTCACACTCGCTCTGAGATTCAGCCAACACATAAAGAAGCTGAAAAAAATTCAAAGGAAATCACTACTCTTGCAAAACAAAAGACAAAGGGTGCACAGAGGATCATAATTCAATTGGGAAACCTGCCTGATAGTCCCAGCTCAGCACAAGGCTTTCCACATCTCCTTGACATCAGTCAGCTGGCGGTTGGCTGTATGTAAAGCAGATTTGCTAAGGGGTGTGAAGAAAACGCTCAAGTGTAAAACTATTCCCTGATCCTCAAGGAGCTTACAACAGCGCTGGAGAGATTAGCCCTGTAACTAACACTCCAGGGCGGTCAATGAAACGTGACAAACGAGTTGGCAGGGGCCTTGAAGGCGGAGGAATTCACAGTTAGGGATCATTTGGGGCTAGGGGCTTGTCAAGAAAGGTTTTAAGAGGTGGGATGTTATAGGCTCTAAGTGGGGGGCAGTGTTTTACGTGGGTGGGAGGCCACGGCATCGCCGGCTAAAGACGCAGGCCACATACTCCAAGGCGGCGCGCGCGCGCGGCGCACCGGCCTGACCCATGGGCCACAGCGCGTGCGCAGCCCAACGCTCGCGCCGGGCGCGCGGCCCGCGGGAAGCCCGCCAGGAGCCGCGAGCGCGAGACCCCGCGCGCCAAGGCGGGAAAAGGCTCGCGCGTGCGCGGCTCGGAGCGTCGGGCTCGCCAGGATGGGGAAGGGGAGGTGGAGTTTCCAAGAGGGAACTTGACCCGTTAGCAGCCGCGGCCATGGCGGCGCGCTCGCCGCCCTCGCCGCTCCCTCTTTCCCCAGCGCGACATTTGGGGCCCTGGTCCCCGCGTGTTGGGCGGGGAGCTGTGGTACACGCAGTGCCCTGCGAGGCCTCGGGTCTTGCCGGCGGAGCGCGGGAGGGCGTCGGGGACAAAAGCGGTATCTCCTGGCGGGGCGAAGACGGGTCAGAGGGCCGGCGAGGGCCAGGGGGCGCAGCTCCGGCTCAGGCTCCCCTCCTCAGCGCGCCCGTCGGGTCCAGGCGGCTAGAGGGCATCTCGGTAGAGGAGGCGATGGTGACCCGGACGCAGCTGCTGGAGGACGAGCTGAGCAGCCTAAAGGAGGAGCTGGCCTTGTGTCAGGTATCGAGGACTCTGGCCGCCGGCCTTTCCCCTCCACGCCGGAGCCGGGCCGGTGGGGAGGCGCGCCCCTCTCCCTCTGCCTTCGGCTGCGTCGCTGCGCGGGTTTGGGACCCACAGCCCCGCCCGGCGGCCCTCCCTCCCGGCTCCCAGGCCCAGCCCGGCCGGCTGCTCGGTGCAGGAGGGACGCGGCGGCCCCCCGACCCCGGGCTCCCGCCCCTCTCCTGACGCCGGCCGGGCAGGGTTCGCTTCGGCCCCCTGGGTTTGGTTTTCTTCACTTGGATATCCCCAGAACCTGCAGGCACACTCCAGTCCCCCAAAAGCCGAAGTTGTCGGTCGTGACTGTAGTGGTACTTGGTGCAGCAGGGGTGGAGCGCAATCCACCAGCTGAAATGTTGAACAGGAGAACACTTATTAAAATAAAATCCATCGATGAAGGAGCCTGTTTTTAACTTTCAGACCCACAGTTGCCCTTGTTATTAAGTTAACTGAAACTTAAGTTGTAAACACAGACCAATAATTTTTAGGCGGTCTGGAGCTGGGAACTTTCACACACAATAGATGATGCTTGATACTTATTAACCAACTGTACTAATTCATAGTCCGTGAGTGAGAAATCTCATTTTCATGTCAACTTGCCAGTGACAAGCATTTACTAAATCAATGACATGAACATTACTTTCCTGGTATTTGTAGTTTGTGCATACTAAAGGTGGCTTGACTGTACTCAGAGTTGATTTTCCTTTAGTTTTGCGTCCTTACCACTCTCTCTTCTCTAATTTTACCAGAACCTTTAGACAGGGTTAGGAGATTAAATGTTGAGATTCACCAATAGAAACTGCTAAACACCAAGGTCACTTTATGAACAGTATCAGTTTAGATAAATAAAAATTCATAAAATTCATTGTCTCATATTGAATCCTTTTGCCCCTTTTGTAGATCCTTGCTGATTGAGTCAAGGCTGTAAAACCAGGACAGTTTTGTTCAAATTAAATAGGACTTTGCTTAAACAAGTTGGGGAGATAATATGTGGCTGCCTCCTTTTCACTTTCCCATTTTCTGTTCTTCACTGGTTAAGCAGGAAAGGGATGAAATAAAAGACACAAAGGAACATTTTGTCATCTGCACACCTCACCTTTGGGTAGTTTAGAGATGTGAACCCATGATAAAGGCCTTTGTCATTTGACAAGTTATAAGATGCTATTTGCCCATATCGTCTCCACTCACTCCTCCCTACCCCTTGCTCTGTATTTCCTATAGTTATGCCCTTAGCTGGCTAAGGAGCTAAGATATTTACTTTTTATGACTGACTTGATTAAGGAAATCAGTCTGTTGGAAACAGCCCAATGACTCCCTCCACCAAATACATTCACTATTATATTCTTTAAAAACGTGGCTTCGAACATGCTGTTGGCCTTTGTGACCTTGGACATATATGGACTAAGAAGATGATTGAAGTAGTTTAGGCAGATGTGAGAATAGAGATGGTCATAATTAGCCTAGAAAGGTGGTTCTTGAGATTTTTGTAATTTGACACTATTAGCGGATCATAGGCATTCAAGTAATGTTAGATGAGACTGGCAGTTTCCTATACTGTAAAACTTTAGTCAAACCACACTCTTGCTTTTGGGGAAATCGGGGAGAAATAATAATTGAACTCCCAATAGTTTTGTAAAAAAACATTTAATTAATTAAACATTCACTTTTGTGTGTGTGTGTGTGTGTGTGTGTGTGTGTGAGGAAGATTGGCCCTGAGCTAACATCTGTTCCCAATCTTCCTCCTTTTGCTTGAGGAAGATGGACCCTCAGCTAACATAACATCTCTGCCAGTCTTCCTCTACTTTGTATATGGGACACCGCCACAGTATGGCTTGATGAGCGGTGTGTAGGTCTGCGCCTGGGATCCAAACCGGCGAACCCCAGGCCGCCAAAGTGGAGCATACAAACTTAACCACTACACCACTGGGCTGGCCCCCTAAACATTTACTTTTACATCTTTTTTTTATTTGTTCTTCCACTTACTTATTCAGGTAGAAGTCATAGTACTCAAGAATATGTAGTGTTAACCGTATGTTTTTTGAACCTTTCAAAAATTGCAACCAAAAATAAATTCATTTTACATCTCAACCTAGTAAGTAGGCACACATATACATACGTATAATTTAAGAAAGAATATTTACCCTGTGTGTCATGAACTCTGATATTTTCTTTTAAATTCTATTCTTTAAGAAAATGCTGCTTAGATCTACTAAATTAATTTCACAATCCAGTATAGTCAAATGTACAGTTTGAGAAAAAGAAAGCTGCTCATTAGTCTCTGGTCATAAGCAGTAGCTTCATTTAGGTCAGTTGGTTGTTTTTCACATTTAACTTACAAGAATTCAATTTTAAGTACTTGGTGGAGAAAAAGAAAGTTTGAGTGATTCTGTGTACCATTCGATTCCATGGGAATGACTCAGAATAAGCATATAATAGAAAATCTTAGTTACAAGTGTTTCTCATAAAATGAGCATGTCATCCTACGCTGTGATTATAGTATGTGTCTAATTAAACTTTTTTCATGTGGCCCCACATTAGCAAGCAACATACACATAATGCTTAGCTGAAGAAAACATGATTAATTTCAACATGGGGAGAAAAGTTGTCTGTATTGGACTTACTGAGGATAGGATGTTAGCTTCCAATTGTAGCTTTTTCCTTAGGAATTTTCAAGGGTGCTCCAAAGGGTAATTTTAAGTCCATGACACTTATGTCTTATTCATTGATTTAAAACCTAACTTCACCATACTCTTGATTTTGATTATGTATTTCAAGATTGTGTTCTATTTGTGACAACGGATGCTGCGAGTATGTAAATGTGCACATTTATCATCACTTGTAGAATACCAGATGAGAAAAAGTAATGTTAAGTATGTGTAATATATATATATACACATGTATATTTTTATGTGTGTGTGTGTGTATTATTAAGCTTATATGTATATAAGCTTAATTCCTTTTTTAGTAGCAGCCAAAAATATTTACTAAATCTATAACCAATTTTGGGTAAAAAAATTATTTAGGGCATTCAAATGAAATACATGTTCATTATTCCAACTTTTAACTTTCTTGAAGCATGTGATGTTGGAATTAAGAGTATATGACCAGAGAACTCAGCCAGTTATATTTTTCTTAGACTTTTAGATGTATTGAAACCTTGCCTAGTCATTCACAAACAGAAAAATTTTGAGAATATGTTGTATAATTAGGATCCTCTTTGTTGGTAGCTATATTCTAATAGATGAAACCTTTTGTGCAGTTATTTTTCATAATAATTTATTGAGTGGCTACTTTGTGCCATACTTGGTAATTAAACTCCGTCCATTGTTTCCCCAATTATCAAATAATTTGATAGGCAAATTATCTGTTTAAATGTAAAAAATAGTTTTCATATGTTTGTTGAATTCATTCCTCCAGTGCATGTTAACTGAGGGCCTATTATGTTGCCAGACACTACACTAGGTGCTGGGAAAGTACCTATCCAGTGAAAAAAACAATTTTGGATGTCTGTGTCTGTGAAGTTGGTATTTATTTCCATGCTAGTCAATAAGTGAAAGTCAAAGCCAGTCCACCTCTAAGATAATTTAGACCCAAATCTCCTAGCATTTAGTTTAACTCTTTTATAGGCTGAGTTTAAAAAACTGTGTGAGGAGTAGGATTTTTTAAATTTAAATTTTAAATTGTTTGAGTCTGTGTGGAAATTCTGTAGTAAGAATAAAGAATTTTATAATGAGTAGTTTTTAAGGGTTTTATTTTTAGTTTTTAAAAAATATTTAAGTGCCCAAAGGAAGGGAAAATATAGGAAAATATAAAGGGAATATGATTGGCAATCTTTAGTTTTCTTGTTTTAATAATGTGTGGAGCAGTTTGGAAACTAGTTTTGTGTTTTTTGCGAGGGCTTTTTTGTATATGAAAGAGAGTCTTTTTATTAATTAGAGGTATAATTCACATTGAAGATGATATAGCATTTAAATAACTAAAACACAAAAATGAATACATACAATAGTCCCATAATCTATTCATAACATTTTATTGCTCATAAAAGAACTTACCTTTTTTTTTCTTAATCTGGTATCACTTATTCATTTGAGTATTTTTAGGTGACAAGGAAAATCCAAATACTGTTGCTGACCATAAATTAAAAAAAAGAAATTAATAACTAAAGTTTAAACTAAAGAAATTTGGAAATTAGAAAATTCTCCTCAAAATGACTTCTGGGTATAAATTGTAATTATAAATTAGTAACAACAGAGTGTTTCTGGAGGAGTCTTCTGGTTGCTTTTTTCTCTGGCCTCTATGATGAAAACAGCTTAAGGAGAATTTGTTGTTACTTTCTCTTTGGTAGGGATTGAAGAGGAGATGTGAAATAACCATTAACCATAACAACAACAAAAAGAAAAAGAGAAAAAAATGTATAAATTAAGATGTAAAGATTTTTGCATCAGATACTTGATTTCTTACTATGTTCCTTTCACTGTGCTAGACCTAAGTCCTTTATTAGTAAATCATACTTATTTAAGCCAAAGTAACTCAGTTATTTTATAAATGTTGAAAACCTACTCCTTTTTTACATTTTTACTTATGTTAACCATTCTTGCTTAGTATTTTAGGCGGAAAGTTGAGGTGAAAATAGATGTGAATCTTTGCTATTTTGTTTTGAAGCAAGCTATGCGATAAATTTATAGATAATATTGGTTTCAAGGAATTTTGTAATTTCATCAACATAACTTTTAAAAATAGAGATGTTAGAGCACATAATATTGCATTAACTTTTCCTTATCTTCACTGCCTTTCAAACAGGTTATGGCATGTGATTTATATACTGACATTTCTTGTTGTTAACTCGATTCATTTTAATACCCAAATGCTGAATTCTTGCTTCTAACAGGGTAAAGCATGATATATAAGAATAGTTAGGTACGGTGGTACCTTCCAGTACTCAGGCTGTCAAAAGTCTTTTAAAAACAAACAAATAAAATAGATCAAAGATTTGAGCATTAAAAAATGAAACCAAAAATTTTAGAAGAAAGTATTGGTAAATATGTTTGTAATCTTAGGGTAGAGAAGACCTTTCTAACTGGTACATAAAATCCATAAGCCATAATGGAAAGAATGGATAAATTTGAATGTATAAAATTAATAACTCCCTTTTCCCAAAAAAACTCCATCATAAATAAAGTTAAATAAGCAACAAGATTCCGGGAAAAAATATTTGTAACACATTTGGTAGACATAAGTCTAATTTTAAGATTTCCAACAACACTTCATATATTTCCTTGGCAGAACTTAGTCACATGGTCCACAGGCAAGAGATGCCAGTCTTTTAATTGGGCAGCAAAGAGCAAAAATGGTTTCTGTTACTAACAGGCAGGGGAGAATAGATGATGGAGACAGATACAAATAGAGATATCTGCCATATAAGTAAACCCAAACAACCAACCAAATAGTATTATGAAATGAAATGTGATATGAAAAAAAATTAAACAGGATAAGAGGTTACCAGAAACTTGTGGGTTTTGGTGGCTATAAATATAGTAGTCAGGGAAGATGACTTCTCTTGAAGAGGTGAGATTTAAGCAAAGACCTCAATAAAGTGTGGGCATAAACTATATGAAAATCTGGTGGATGGTCCATGTGCAAAGACCGTGGTAAAAGTAGAACAAGAAGGTCAGTGTGAACAAGAGGGGAGAGTAATAGATGAGACTGGAGATGTGTCTTTGGGGCCAGATACTGTGGGGTCTTGTAACCTTAGTAAAGAGTTTGGGTTATCTTCCTAATCTGAAGGGAACCCAGTGAAGGATTTTGAGCTGTAAGGAGGCTAAGGGACCATTATGGAGAGCTAGGCAGGAGATGGAGTTGACTTGGACTAGGATGATGGTGGTCGAGGTGGTGAGAAGTGGTTAGAATTGGGCTATGTTTTGTAGAGAAGGCCAGTAGGATTTACTGATGGTTTGGATGTGAAGTGTGAGGAAAAGAGAGCAACCAAGATTGACTCCTAGTTTTTAGGCCTTTGAACAAATGAGTAGATGGTGGTGTCATTTTCCAAGATGCAGAGGGGCAGGTTTGTGAGAGGGTAGGAAATCAAAAATTTTATTTTGAATAAGTTAAATTTGAGATACCTTTTAGGCATTCAAGTGGAATTATTGAGTAGGCAGTTGGAGTTTCAAGTCTGCCCCTAAGGGTAGAGGAAACGGCTAGAGATAGAAATGTGGGAGTCATCAGTGTAGAGTTGATGTGTAAAACCAGGGGACTGAATGAGGTCACCCAGGGCAGTGGTTCTCAATCCTGAGTGCACAGAATCGCCTGAGGAGCTGTTAAAACATGCTGATGCTTGAATATTACCTGAAACCAATTAAATCCTAACCTTTAGATCATCACTCTTTTTACTAAACTCTCCAGAAGTGATTCCTAACTGTCAACCAGAGTTGATAACAACTGACCTGCGCATTAAGGACAGAAACTGTCCATTGTCCATTGGATTTGGCTGTATAGAGGACCTTGAGAAATGATTTTAGCATAATAGTGGGGAGGGAAAACTGAGTGGATGGGAAGTGAGGAAGTAGAGAGGGTTATAGGCAACTCTTTCAAGGAATTTCTCTGAAAAGGGAAGCTGAAAAATGGAACAATAGCTAGAGGGTAATTTCCTTTTAGAACAAATTTTCCTTGATATTCAGCACTTCTACGTTTACACCCTAAAATGTGGGTGATAGAAATAGTAAAAGTGAATGTGGGTTATCAGTGTAATAACATTTTTTTTGTGTGTGTGGGACGGAGATCAGCCCTGAGCTAACATCCATGCCACTCCTCCTCTTTTTGCTGAGGAAGACTGGCCCTTAGCTAACGTCTATTGCCAATCCTCCTCCTTTTTTCCCCCTTTTTCTCCCCAAAGCCGCAGTAGATAGTTGTATGTTATAGTTGCACATCCTGCTAGTTGCTGCATGTGGGACACTGCCTCAGCATGGCCGGACAAGCGGTGGGTCGGTGCGTGCCCGGGATCCAAACCCGGGCTGCCAGTAGTGGAGCATGCGCACCCAACTGCTAAGCCATGGGGCTGGCGCCTGTAAGAACTTTTTAAAATAAAGCTTTCCTACTATACTTTTCAAGAATCTATTTTATAATTGTAGAATTAGGGATCAAGTAATTATGTTTTTTTCATTTCTTAATTTAATGTAGTGTCTTGTCTTCTCTGATATAGCTACAAAGCAATACATTTAAAGTGTCTTTTTATTTCTTTAAGGCTGATAAAGAATTTGTATGGTCTTTGTGGAAACGTCTCCAGGTGACAAACCCAGATCTCACACAAGCAGTCAGTTTGGTTGTGGAAAGGTGAGCTCCCAAGTTATTTTTTCATGAGTATTTGGTTTGTTGAATTTATTTCTCTTCATTATTAAAATTAAAACTTGGCGTTAATCCCCTAAAGAGATTCATTTGATTTCCAAATGACTGTGGAGTGTGATATAATTATTGGATTTATTTCAAGGGGTGCCAATTCACCAAGTACAGATAGACCATATCTCCTGTTCATAGTCTGACATATTTGGCAAGTTTCCAGGTAAGAGAGAAAACTGTGACTTAGATGCTGTGTTTGTGTGTGTGTGTGTCTGTCTGTCTGTCTGTCTTGAGCTGTTACAGCTCAACTTGAAAAATTGGAGAAGTCTCTGTTGTTTGGCTTCTGACTCGGAGGCGGCCCATGTTGGCAACTTCCTAGACATGATGCTTCCTAGACAGGGCTCAGTTTTCCCCTGAGATAATTGCAGTATGTACTTGAAAGCCTAGGATGACCTTGCCAGAGTGGAGTAAGTGTTGGAATAGGTTGAAGGATTTCACTTAGCACTCTGTATTACTCTGTAGGGGATGCCCAGTCATTTAACTGTATGTTATTGGGCCTCTCCTTGGTCATTAGAAACAGTGGAGTGATACTGGTTACTCTTTATCAAACATCAGGTATACAGTAGTCCCATGACACTTAGCACAGCGATTAAAACACTTGCTTTCCTATTAGATGAATTTCATTACCTTTCCTAAATGAGAAGCTAAGCATATGGATGCCTTTTCCTTTTTCTTTATTGGAATTATGATTATATAATCTGAATAGCATTTTTTGATAACTTGAATTATATTCACCTTTGGAGTCTTTAGCCCTGGGATCATTCCAGTATTGTCCGGAATTTGACTTTTTAAAATCTGTGATACATACCTATGTCTAATTTTACCGTCCTTGGTTATTGTGGACTCTTAAGATGGTGTAATCAGTTTCTGTTCATGTTGCTTGTATGTTTAATTCATCAATCAGTTTTTCCCTTTTAATGATCAGAATTAAGTCTTTTGTTGAAGTACTCTTTTACTTCCTTGGTCATCCTTTAGATGAAATGTGATCACTCTCAGTGTCACTCTGTTTTTTTGTAGAGTAAGCCTTCTAGAAGATGTATTTTTGGGACGTTTCTGTGATTCTTTCTTTATCCTCTTCTCCTTTTATTTATATATATTTTTCAACTTTCTAATTTATTTTTTTAAACTTTCTAAAGCTACCTTTAGTTTTCACTTTCCTTTTGGTTAAGACAGAAGCAAATATTAAAATATTCTCATTTTTCTCATTCTTTAAGATTTCTATTTTTCATATTTTATAATATATATTCATATAAAAGTATATATGTGCAGTTTATAAATACATGGACATATATTGGGGATGGGTCCTCAAAAGCCTTTTGCTGATAAAATATATAATGGAAAATTTTGAAGATTACTTCTTTACAGCCATGATTCTCAAAATTTTAGTGTGTACAAGATGTACTTGGATAATTTATTAAAATGCAGATCTCTGAGACTTTTCCCTGATCTACTGAATCTCTAGGGATGAGGTTCAGGAGTTTTTTTTTTTTTTTTTTTTTTTTTTTAAAGATTTTATTTATTTTATTTTTTTCCCCCCAAAGCCCCAGCAGATAGTTGCATGTCATAGCTGCACATCCTTCTAGTTGCTGTATGTGGGACTCGGCCCCAGGATGGACGGAGAAGTGGTGCCTCGATGCGCACCCGGGATCCGAACCCGGGCCGCCAGCATTGCAGCGCACGCACTCAACCACCAAGCCACAGGGCCGGCCCCAGGAGTCTTTTTAAAATAAACTTTCCAGGCAGTTCTGATATTGTAGTCAATAGATCACACTATGAGATACCTTGGAATTTGAGTTGACTTTTGAAATTGGAAACCTGTAAGTGGCATTTATAATTTTACGATTATGTAGATGTAAATATTTATTTTCTAGAGAACCATGTAGTATGGACCTTTTGAGAAGGGAAAATGGTATGCTGTTCAATCTATATCTGTCGAAAAAGAATATTCTCAATATCAAAGTCAAATAGACTATCTTTCTGTATAGTCCATTAGTTACCCAAATTATGCTCCATTTAAGTCTGTTTAGTATTTGTGCCGTGGTCTTCCTGGACAGCCTTTTTTTCCCCTGGAATTTCTAATTGCCTCTCTTTTCTGCTTTTTCTTGTCATAAAGAACGTCTTTGTTCAGACATTTGTTTAATGGCCAAAGACATTCTTCCTTGGGCCCTTTGGCTTATGGCATCAATTTGGACCAATTGCTTTCTGTATCTACTCATAGCTGTCATCCTAGGATTTCTTTTCATTGTACTCTTGAACCAGTTCCATAGTTTCTAGGATCCCACATCTTCCTTTTTCTTCCTGTTGGATTATATTTTCAAATTTTTTTCTCAGAAAGGATGCCCAAGGGGTCCACTTTCTGACTCCTTACATGCCTGAAAATGTCGTTCTTTTGCTCTTATGCTTGATTGATACTTTAGCTGAACATAAAATTTTATGTCCATATAATTTATTTTTGAAAGTATATCTCTATTATCTTGTTTTAGCATACAGTGGTGCTACCAAGTATATGTGTGATCCCATTGCAAGTGTGATTCTTATTTCTTGCTAGGTAGTTTGTGTGAAGCTTTTAGGATTTGCTATTTATATGTGATATTGCAAAATTTCGGCATTGTCTATTGATTTGAATCTTTCAAAAAATTCAACCTCAGCCTTTGGTGGGCCTTTTCAATCTCAAGATTTAAGATTTTCTTTGGATTAAGGAAATACTCTTCTTCTCTTATATTTGCTCTTAATTCTCTATGTTCTTTCTTTGAGCACTCTATTAGAGGTTGGATCTTCTAGATGTGGCCTTCTTTTCTCTCATATTTTCCATCTTTTTATTCTGTCTTCTGAATGGCCTTCTTACTTTTTCTTCCATCAATAAATAGATTTTTTCCATTTGCCCTATTTTGTTATTTGTATTAATTTTAGAAATCAAATTTTTGCTTCTAAAAAATTTATTTGATTTTTCCTTTTTCACAGCAGTCTTCTTTAAAAGAATAACTTTTTAATCTTTCTGATTATAATTTTTAAGTTCTTTTCTTTTTCTTGCGTTATCTTTGTTTTCTGTTGGGTAACTTCTGTTTGTTCTGAGTCTTTTTCTTTAATGATGATAATTTTCGTCAAGTGCATGATGATCCTTTATTAATTGTTCATATTTTTGTATGAACTTCTATGTTGCCTAATATAGATATGTTGCTCATAGTGAGTTGACTTTGCATTTTTGTATATCTCTTTACCAGAAGACTTCTCCTCCAAATGGAAGGATTAAGTGTGGGCTCTTTGTAAGAGGTAGGGGAGGGGACTATCAACAAGCTTTCCTGAAGGATGTATGGCAGATGGGCTTCGCTGTAGAGAACGAGAGTTAGGCTCTTTAGTCAGTCCTTTTTCTGATTGTATTGTTTGCCCCAACAACCATAGTAGGGACCTTTGCCAGACAAATGGTTGTTTTGAAGGTAGTCTTCAGTCATTTGCTGTGGGCAAATGTTGCAGGTAGTTGTTCTGAACGTGGATGAGTGAGAAGCTCAGCTTTTTTGGTAAATGGTTCTTTAACTAGTTATCGTGATTTCTGTGGGCTTCTGCTCTCTGTACTACTAATTGGGTATTTAGAGCCTCTGTGGGCCTCTTCCAGAAAAAACAACTTCCTCTTCCACTATAGACACTATTTGAGCTTTGGATTATGATTTTTCTCCTCTGGGTTTGTCTCTGTCTTTCAGATAGTTGTCAAATTTATGGTCTATTTTGGACCCCTTTTTTTGTTTTCCATGCTGATAGGGACTTCTTCAAGTTAGTGTGGTTTGGGGATGTCAATGTCATGTTGTCTGTCAGTTCATCATCTTCGAGAGGGAAGGGGTTAGATTTTAGGGGTTACAATGTATTCTGTTATTTTGATATACCGTATTTATATTTCACCAGTGTCTTGTTGTTATACATTAAGGTTATTTTATTTGAAAAAAATTGTATAATGATGCTGTGATGAATAATGGCCTTATGCATGAAGCTTTGCCTGCATCATTGGTTTCAACCAGTGGTGCTACTGACTTAGTGGACGGAGGCTGGAATTACTAAACATTGTGAAATGAATAGGATAATCCTGCTCAATTAAAGGATTATACTGCTCCAAATGCCATTAGTACCCTCTTGGAAAAATGCTGGCCTTATCCATAATTCTTTATTTTTTTTGACTTTTTGGTACTTTATTATATGTCTTTATAAGTTTTTTGGTGGGATATCAGTATACATACGTTTGTGTGCATGTGTTTTACTTTTTATTTTGAAAAATTTTAATTAGATGCAAAAGTGGAGAGAATACATTAATGAACTCCCATGTTTGCTCATCACCCAGCTTGAATAATTATCAACACTTGACCAATATTGTTTCAGCTATAAACTTCTACTTGCTGCTGCTCCTCTGCTCCCTCTACCACCCATGGATTATTTGAAGCAAATCCCAGACATCATGTTATTTTACCCACAATTACATTAGTGTTTACAGTCAATTCTTGTTATTCACAGCAGTTATGTTTTATAAAGTCCTTGTAAACACTGAATTAGCAAACGTTGAACCATTGCTCCTAGGGGAGATAAAAGATTAGGTTCCTGTGAGCCTCTGGTCACAACATTTTTGTCAACATATAACCTTATTTTATGTGTGTTTCTATTTAAAGATGTCTTTTTAAATATATGTTGTTGATTCATTACTATTGAACTCATGACCAGTAGCACTGTAACTCCCACCTGAATAAAGGTTATCTAACATACTCTTTTCTCCGTAAGACATGTCACAGCCTTCTTGTGCTTAGGAACACTAGATAGCACTTCAGCACTGTGGTCGCTGATCATTTTAAACAGTGAAATCATCAACAAAAGTGTAAAAATGTGAAAAACATGGCACTAAATAGACCATGAGAGGAACACTTGTTTACAGTATGAGAGCTGAAACAAGAAGGCAGAGCATCTCCTTGTTTGACCTCAGCTGGGAACATGTGGTTTGGGTGACTTCACCACTTTATGCATGCCTGCAAATGACTGAAAAGTGCCAGAGGTATTGATTTTAGGCTTACAAGTAAGTTTTAGTGATTTAGTTAAGAATTTACAAATTCTGAGTCCGTGAATGAGGATTGACTCTCTCTCTACGAGGTAACGGCTCTTTTTAACATAACCATGGTATCTTTATCATACTTAGAATTCTATAATTATTCCCTCATATAATCAAATATCCAGTCAGTTTTTAGATTTTTCCAGTTGTCTCATAACTTTTTGAAAAAGTTAGTTTGTTTCTATGAGGACTCAAACATAGTCTATCTGCTGGATATATAGGTTTCTTCTCTTCCTCTATTGTGTTTCTCTTCTTTACAATTGATTTTTGGAATAAATTGGGTTATTTATCCTGTAGAGTTTCCTACATTCTGGATTTTTCTGATTTTAATCTTCTGTACCCTATAGTTTTCATAAACTTGTAATTTGACCTAAATGCTTATTCAGACTCAGGTTTGATGTTTTGGCAAAAAATCTTTGGTGTTATTATATAATCGTTATCACATCACATCAGGAGGCACATAGTGTCTTGTCCAAATCTCTTTTTTGTGATGTTAAGGTTAATCAGTGGCTGATGTCTCTTTAATCTAGGACAGCCTATACTCTTCTTTTTTTTTTAATGGCATTATCTTCTTAAACAAACATGGTTATTAATTGTCGTTTAGGGTGTCCTAAATTCTAAATTCATTTGATTACTTCCTTGTGTTGTTGTTTTAACTCTTCCTCTTTAATATACTGGAAGGTAGATCTAAAGCTTGATTATATTCAGGTTCAACTTTTTTGGCACAAATACTTCAAAGGTTGTGCCATGTACGTTATAGCATATTGTGTCAGGAGGCACCTGCTGTCTGATTGTGCCGCTTTCAGTAGTGATAATATTAATCAGTGCATTTGGGTAATGATAGTCTAATCCCTCCATTGTAAAGTTGTATTTTTTACCCTTAGGACCAACAGGTAATCCAGCAAGTAAATGTAATAATTGGTACCCTCCAAGTGTTCACTTCTCCATCAACATTTCACCTAATTTTAGTATACATTGATTATCTTTATCTGAATTATTTCATTAGGGGTTAAAAATTGTGATTTTATAATTCTGTCATTTCTTCTGTTTTTATTAACTGGAATTCTTTCTAAAACACATTTTGTGAATTTTTTAAAGTTAATTTTTTGGTAGGTAACATGGTCATATGATGCAGTATTTTAAAAGTATTAAAGACTATACCATGAGGAGTCTGCTCTCACCCCTGTCTCCAGCTGCCCCATTCCCTTCCTCACAGACAAATAATGATAATAGCACATTTATGTCTTTGATCCATTTTGAGCTAAGTTTTATATATGGTGTGAATTAAGGGTCCAGCTTCATTCTTTTGCATTTCCAGTTGTCCCAGCACCTCTTAAAAAAACTGTTTTTCTCCATTGGATGGTCTTAGCACTCTTGTCAAAAATAGGTTGACCATAGACGTATGAGCTTATTTCTGAACTCTCAGTTCTATTTCTTTGATCTATATGTCTGTCCTTGTCCCAGTATCATACTGTCTTGATGACTGTTGTTTTGTAGTAAGTTTTGAAATCTGTTAAGTATGATTCCTGCTACTTTGTTCTTAGTTTTCAAGATTGTTTTGGCTATTCTGGGTCCCTTACAATTCCTTATGAATTTTAGAATCAGCTTGTCAGTTTCTACAAAGAAGTCATCTGAGATTCTGATTGTATTAAATCTCTGGATCAGTTTGCAGAATATTGCCATCTTAACAATGTTAAGTCTTCTATATAATGAATGTAGGATGTTTTTCCAATTATTTAGATCTTTTAAAATTTCTTTCAACAATGTTTTATAGTTTTCAGAGTTTATGTTTTACATTTCTTTGGATAAATTTCTTCCTAAGTATTTTGTTCTTTCTGGTTGTATTATAAATGGAATTGGTTTCTTAAGTTTCAGATTGTTCAGTGTAACTGTATAGATTGCAATTGATTTTTGTATATTGATCTTATATTCTGCAAGCGTGCTGAACTTGTTTATTAGTTCTGATGTTTTTAGTGGATTCCTTAGGATTTGCTACATACAAGATCATGTCATCTGCAAATATGAATAGTTTTGCTTCTTCTGTTCCAAACTTGATGCCTTTTATTTCTTTCTCTTGCCTACTTGCCCTGGCTGGAACTTCAGTACATTGTGGAATAGAAGTGGCCAGAGCCAGAGTGGTTAAGTTCGCTTGTTCCACTTTGGCGGCCTGGAGGTCGCTGGTTCAGATCCTGGGCACAGACCTACTCAAAGCTCATCAAGCCATGCTGAGGCGGCGTCCCACGTAGAAGAACTATAAGGACCTACAACTAGGATATACAGCTATGTACTGGGTCTTTAGGGAGAAAAAAGAAAAAGAGGAATATTGGCAACAGATGTTAGCTCAGGACCAGTCTTCCTCAAAACAAACAAACAAACAAACAAACAAACAAAAATGTGGCCAGAGCAGACATCATTCTTTTGTTCCTGATCATAGAAAGCATCCAATCCCCCTACTAAGTATGCTGTTATCTGTGGGTTTTTCGTAGTTGTCCTTTAGCAGATTTATGAAGTTCCCTTCTATTCCTACCTTGTTATTTAGTGTTTTTTATTATGAAAGGTTGTTGAGTTTTGTCAAATATATTTTCTGTGTCTATTGAGATGATCATGTGATTTCTGTTTTCTATTCTGTTGATATGATGTATTACATTAATTGATTTTCAGATGTTAAACCAACCTTGCATTCCTGGGATAAATTCCATTTCATCATGAAATATAATTCTTTTAATATGTTGTTGGATTTGGTTTGTTAGTATTTTCTGGAGGATTTTTGCATCTATATTCATAAGAGTTATTAGTCTGTAGTTTTCTCTTGATGTCTTTGTCTGTTTTTTTGTATCAGGGTAATACTGGCCTTATAAAATGGGTTGGGAAGAATTTTCGAAGACTTTGTATTAATTCTTCCTTTAATGTTTGGTAGAATTCAGTGGTGAACCCATCCAGGCCTAGGCTTCTCTTTGTGGATAATTTTTTCTTTTATTACTAATTGAATTTCTTCACTTGTTATAGGTTGATTCAGGTTTTCTTTCTTTTCTTGAGTCAGTTTTGGTAGTTGTGTCTTTCTAGGAGTTTGTCCATTTCTTCTAAGTTATCTAATTTGCTAGCATACAAATTTTCCTACTATTCCTTGTAATCCTTTTTGTTTTTATTAGGTTGTTAGTAATGTACCCTTTTTTATTTCTGGTTCTGGTAATTTGAGGCTTCTTTCTTTTTATCATGGTCAAATCTAGTTTGTCCATTTTGTTGATCTTTTCAAAGAACAAGCTTTTGGTTTCATTAATTTTCTTTATTGTTTTTCTATTCTCTATTTCATCAATTTCTTCTCTAATCTTTATTATTCCTTCCTTCTCCTTGCTTTAGGTTTAGTTTCCTCTTACTTTTCAGTGTCTTATGGTGGAACATTAGATTATTGACTTCAGACCTTTCTTCTTCCTTAATATAGGTATGTATAGCTATAAATTTTCTTCTAAACACTGCTTTAACTTCATCTCATATGTTATGATATTTTGTGTCTTCATTTTCACTCATCTCAAAGTATTTTCTGGTTTCTATTTTGATTTCCTCTTTGATCCATTGATAATTTAGGAGTGCGTTGTTTAATTTCTACATATTTGTGAGTTTCCCAATTTTTTCTCATGCTTTCCAGTTTTATTCCATTGTGTTCAGAGATCATACTTTGTATTATTTCTATCCTTTTATATTTATTGAAGTTTTAAGAAGGTCTAGCATATGATCTATCCTGGGAATGTTCTATGTGCACTTGAAAAGTATATATATTTATTTTGTTGGTTTTGAGTATTCTAATGATGTGTGTTAGATCTAGTTTGTTTATAGTATTGTTTAGGTCTTCTATTTCCTTGTTGATCTTCTGTCTAGTTGTTCTATCCATTATTAAAAGCAGGTGTATTAGAGGGCTGGCCCAGTGGCATAGCGGTTAAGTGCACATGCTCTGCTGTGGTGGCCCGGGGTTTGGATCCAGGGTGCACACCGATGCACTGCTTGTCAAGCCATGCTGTGGCGGCATCCCATATAAAGTGGAGGAAGATGGGCACAGATGTTAGCCCAGGACCAGTCTTCCTCAGCAAAAAGAGGATTGGTGACCGATGGTAGCTCAGGGTTGATCTTCTTCACAGGAAAAAAAAAAGAAAAGCAGGTGTATTAGTCAGGATTTCCTAGAGAAACAGAACCAAAAGTATTTGTATGAGTACATATATAGAAAGAGACTTATTATAAAGAATTGGCTTATGTGATTATGGAGTCTTGCAAGTCCAGATCTACAGTTTGGGCTGGCAGGTTCAAAACTCACGAGAGCTGATGGTGCAGATAAAGTCTGAAGGCAGTCTGCTGGAAAATTTCTTGTTGAGGGAAGTTAGTCTTTTTGTTCTATTCAGGCCTTTAACTCATTGGATCAGGCCCACCCGCATTATGGAGGGCATTCTGCTTACTTAGAGTTCGCCAATTTAAATGTTAATCTTGGGGCCAGCCCCGTGGCTTAGCGCTTAAGTGCACACGCTCCGCTACTGGCGGCCTGGGTTCAGATCCTGGGTGCTGTTATGAGAGGTTCGGGGGATTCGATGGGAGACGTAAAAGAAACTTTCCACTCCAAACAAATGGACTGAAGGTATATTTTATTATATAGAGGATAGTAAAGGCAATAGTCTGCAACAGATCCGAATAGGTCAAATATTAAGAGGGAAAAAATCAAATCAATCGGAAGGGAAACGCCAGATCGACTGAAGGGAAATGACACAAATCAACCGGAAAGAGAAACACCAGGTTGACCGAAAAGAGGACACATCAGATCAGTTACTTCACAATAAATCAGTTACTTCACATCAGATCAGTTACTCACAACATCCACGCCCCACCACCGGGAGAGTCCTGTCAATTGACACCGCCGGGGTGGGATCACACGTCCTGGGCAAGTCGTCCCTTCCACATGTGGAACTCTCACTCGGGCTCAGTTTCCAGCAGTTTTTATACCATCAGTAATTTTCAGAGTAAGCAGTTACAGAGTTTGCAGAGCAAGCATTTAGTGTTTCCACGCACAAATGGTTATCAGTGTCTTACGTGCACTGAGCCCCGTGGCTATCGTCCCAGCCCAGTAGTTGTGTACATGCATTGTTCTCTGTGATTATCATCCCAGCCCGGCACAGATGGCCAGTCCGTCCCTTGCTACGACACCCAAAGAGCCTTGAAAGGTTACAACTTGCCACTCGCTCCGTGGGAGAAAGGCCAGTTCCCGGGAAAAGGCCAGTTCCCACCACACAGAAAGCAGCTTTATATTTCTTCGTGTGCTGGTGGCTGTAGGTCAATGGAACGGCCAAACATGGCTGTACTTATGTCAAGACAGGTGCGCACCGATGCACTGCTTGTCCGGCCATGCTGAGGCGGCGTCCCACATACAGCAACTAGAAGGATATGCAACTGTGACATACAACTATCTACTGGGGCTTTGGGGAGAAAAAGGGATAAAAAGGAGGAGGATTGGCAATAAACGTTAGCTCAGGGCCAGTTTTCCTCAGCAAAAAGAGGAGGATTGGCATGGATGTTAGCTCAGGGCTGATCTTCCTCAAATAAATGAATGAATGAATGAATTAGTGAATGAATGAATAAATAAATAAATAAATAAATAAATAAATATTAATCTCATCCAAAAACACCTTCCAAGTTGACACACAAAATTAAGCATCACAGTGGGATCTTCAAGTTTCCAACTATTATAATTGAATTGTCGATTTCTCCTTTCATTTTGGTCATTTTTGCTTCATGTATTTTGGTCCTCCATTATTAGGTGCATATATATTTATAATCGTTATATCTTCCTGATGGATTGACTCTATTTTTGCTCTAAAATGTACCTATTTTACTCTTGATTTTTTTTTTTTTGAGGAAGATTAGCCCTGAGCTAACATCGGTTGCCAATCCTCTTCTTTTTTGCTGAGGAAGATTCGCCCTGGGCTAACATCCATGCCCATCTTCCTCTACTTTTTATATGGGACACCGCCACAGCATGGCTTGATAAGTGGTGCATAGGTCTGCGCACAGGATCTGAACCTGCGAACCCCGGGCCGCCAAAGTGGAGCATGCGAACTTAACCACTATGCCATTGGGCTGGCCGCTCTAGTGACTTTTTTGTTTAAAGTTTATTTTGTCTGATATTAGTATAGTTACTCCAGCTTTCTTGTGGTTGCTATTTGCATATGCCTTTTTCCATCATTTACTTTCAGTGTATTTGTGTCTTTGAATCTAAAGTATGTCTTAGGTAATCTCAACAACAAAAAAACTAACAACCCAATTAAAAAATGGGCAAAAGACCTGAACAGACATTTCTCCAAAGAAGATATACAGATGGCCAACAGACACATGAAAAGATGTTCAAAATCACTAACTATCAGGGAAATGCAAATCAAAACTACAATGAGATATCACCTCACGCCCGTCAGAATGGCTATAATTAACAAGACAGGAAACAACATGTGTTGGAGAGGATGTGGAGAGAAGGGAACTCGCATACACTGCTGGTGGGAGTGCAAACTGGTGCAGCCACTATGGAAAACAGTATGGAGATTCCTCAAAAAATCAAGGATCGAACTACCATATGATCCAGCTATTCCACTGTTGGGTATTTATCCAAAGAACTTGAAAACACCAATTTGCAAAGGTACATGCACCCCTGTGTTCATTGCAGCGTTATTCACAATAGCCAAGACTGGGAAGCAACCTAAGTGCCCATCAAGGGACGAATGGATAAAGAAGATGTGGTATATATACACAATGGAATACTACTCAGCCATAAGAAACGAAATCCAGCCATTTGTGACAACATGGATGGACATTGAGGGTATAATGCAAAGTGAAATAAGTCAGAGGGAGAAGGTCAAATACCGTATGATTTCCCTCATTAAGTAGTAGATAATAACAACAATAAACAAACACATAGGGACAGAGATTGGATTGGTGGTTACCAGAGGAGAAGGGGGGAGGGAGGAGGGTGAAAGGGGTAATTCGGTACATGTGTGTGGTGATGGGTTGTAATTAGTATTTTGGTGGTGAACATGATGTAATCAATGCAGAAATAGAAGTACAGTGATGTACACCTGAAATTTTTACAATGTTATAAACCAATGTTACTGCAATAAACAAAAAATAAAAAAAAAATAAAAAAAAAATAAAGTATGTCTTAGGTAGACAGCATGTTTTTGCATCGTGTTTTTTAATCCGGCCTTACAATCTCCTCCTTTTGATTGGGATGTTTAATTTATTTGTATTTAATGTTATTGTTGATATAGTTGAATTCATCTCTGGTATTTCACTTTTTTTTTCTATATGTCACACGTCTTTTTTGTTCCTGCATTCTTCCTTTACTACGTTCTTTGGCGTTAAGTGAGTATTTTCTAACGTATCATTTTGATTTCTTTAATGATTTTTCCATCATTAATGTATTGCTTAATGACGTTCTGAGAAATGTGTCATTAGGTGATTTCATCATTGTGTGAACATCAGAGTGTGCTTAACACAAACCCAGATAGTATAGCCTAGTACTCACCTAGGCTATATGGTACTAATCTTATGGAACCACCATTGTATATGCAATCTGTTGTTGACCGAAATGTCATTATGTGGCACGTGACTGTATATTTTTTGAGGGTTTTTTTGTTTGTTTTTTTGGTGAGGAAGATGGGCCCTGGGCTAACATCCATTGCCAGTCTTACTCTTTTTGCTGAGGAAGATTAGCCCTGAGCTAATAATATCCGTGCCCATCTTCCTCTATTTTGCATATGGGATGCTGCCACAGCATGGCTTGATAAGCGGTGCATAGGTTGGCGCCCAGGATCCGAACCTGTGAACCCCAGGCTGCCAAAGCAGAGCGTGCAAACTTAACCACTATGGCACCAGGCTGGCCCCTTGAGGGCATTTCTTTTTTTTGGGGTGTTGCTCTAGAGTTTGCTACATGTATCTTAACAGAATCAGCTTCAGATTTGTCCAAGCTTAATTCCAGTGATCTATAGAAACATACTGAAATATAACTATATTCCCTTTTATCCTTTTTTGTGGTATTATTGTTATGCGTATTATGTCTATTACTATTACAAACATAATAATGCATTGTTATAATTATTGCTTTATCATCTGTAATCATTTCCTTAGCCCAGTAAAACTTGGCTGATACCCACTTCATTTGTGCTGTTATTGACAATTACATTACACGTTAAATTTTTAATGTTTTGAGCTCATCAATACATTATATACATGTTATTTTGTGCAATTGCTTTTCAAATCAGTAAGGATAAGAAAGTAGAAAAAACATGCTTTTAAACTTTTATTATAATTACATAATTACCTTTACCAGTGCTCTTATCTTTTTGATGTGGATTCAAATTACTGCTGGAAGCCACTTGTTTCTTTTTGTAATTTTTTTTTGATCTTTATTTGTTGTGACATCATCATCATATTTTTCTTGCTTTTTTAACCATAGTTTCCTTTAGTTTTGTGAACATATTTATAATGGCTATTTTGAAGTCTTTTTTGATAAATCCAACATGTGGTCACTCTCCCAGGCAGTTTCTGTTGCCTGCTTTTTTCCTTGGTGTATGGGTCGTACTTTTCTGTTTCTTTGCATGACTTGAATTCTTTTTGTTGGAAAGTGGACATTTGAGATATATTGTAGCAAATCTGGTTACGGTTTTCCCCACCTCTCACCCCCAGGCTTGTTATTATTTGCTTGTTTATTTGATTGGTGACTGGCTGGATTATTTTAGTAAAGTCTATTTCCCCTTCCACAGGGTTAAGTCTCTGATGTTGCTCCTCAGCAATGTGCAGCTTTGGGTATGCCCACAGTGACCCTAGGATGACAGTGATTTTGGTAGGGCTCTCTTCCTCTTTCCTACCACACCCAGCTGTCAAACTTGAAATTAATTGGTGGCTGATTGCTCAGTTGTTTTCAACAGTGCTGTAGGGCATAAGTTGCTCTACAAACTAATCCAATCAAATGTGACTTTAAGTTTCTGAGTCAGGGTTTGATATTTTTTCCAACCTTTGAGGGTCTCCTCCCAGCTGTCTTCCTCATTTCTCTCCTACAAACTCGTTGACCTACAGTTTAGTCTTATCTTGAATCTGTTCCCAGTTGCTTTTCATCACAACCTACACTGTTCTTGAGAGT
This sequence comes from Ceratotherium simum simum, assembly GCF_057802395.1. Taxonomy (NCBI): domain Eukaryota; kingdom Metazoa; phylum Chordata; class Mammalia; order Perissodactyla; family Rhinocerotidae; genus Ceratotherium; species Ceratotherium simum. The sequence goes on from NC_141919.1 coordinate 36,973,993, forward strand.
GCCTCCAGGCTTGAATTTCTCCACTCTGTGTTGCAAATGAAGTCAGTTCCCTTTGGGAAGAGATTAGGACCTATGTGTTTTATGTCCTGCTTCTCTGCTCCCTCTCCCACCATCAGCTAAATCTGAGCCACGCCTCCAGAGCTGGGGGTGGGGACAACATCAGGCTTCTCTCTGACTGACACACCACTCTAGGAGCTGATTGCTTGGTGGAGGGGAGGCAGCAGCCTTAGGTCATCCTCTTGGCTTGCCTCTCCTGGTGTGGAACTATTGCGTCATAAGGTGGGGCAAGGGAGTTTGGGTCTCCAGTATTCTCAATGCTCTATGCCCAAGGTGAGAACCTTAATTCTATAAAGGGGGGGCTGGGTAGAAGAATGGAGCCCCCACCTCTCAACTGTAGTTGCCTAGGAGTTGGCCTCAGCAACAGTTAGCTGGGGGCAGAATAAGAAGCACTGATATCTTGCTTCTCCTGGAAAAAAGCCCTCCAACTGGGAACTTGGGGGAGATGGAGCCCTGTGTTCTTTGCTGCAGCAATCTGAGCAGACTCCTTACCTTGCTGAGCTGAGAAGGTGGAGGGAGGGACTGGTCTTGGTTCGGATACCATAAACACTTGCCTTTCTTACTGAATTTTTGTAGATTTTGTTGAATAGATATTTCTTCATTTGCTGTTTTCCCTTAAGGCCAGTTACAGAGGCTTTAATGGTTGTGTTTTTTGTTCTTTTTTTTTGTTTGTTAATTGTTGTTTTTTTATAGTGTTCACCAGTTTCTCTGGGGAGTGGGTCATCAGAGCTCCTCACACTGTCATGTCAGAAGTTGATCTCCCAATGCTTGTTGTTCTAAGCTGCTAAATTTTGGGGTATTTTGTTATCTAGCAATAGATGATTTATACACTAGATCAAAGGATATATACAATTATAATTGTGATAGGTACTGCCAAATTGTTGTGCCAGTTTAAACTTCCACTAAGCAATGTAAGAAGGTGCCTGTTTTCCCCACACTGGCCATCCCATTGTTTTCAAACTTGTATCTTTTCTTATCTGAAAGGTAAAAAAATATCTTGAAATAGTTTTCACTTATTATGCGTTTTTTTTATTATGCATAAATGAAGTCTAAGAGCTGTTTTATATCCTTTTCTGTGGACTTTTTCTTTTGTATATCTTTCTATATCATTGCCTGTGGCATTTCTAGTTCATATCCTATGGTGCTCTTCAAATTCAGTATATTATCTACAGAACTTGTTGGCTTCTGCTTTTAGTTTTTTAACTAGCTAACTTTTTCACTACCATAAGCATGCCATTTTCTTCCTTTTCTCTAAATTTCACGTCTTGAGGGTAATCTTTGATACCTTTTGGTCTCTTTTTGAACAGAAAATCAATTCCCAAGTTCAGTCACTTTCTCTTTTGCAGTGTCACTCAAATCCAGTAATTCCTCTGTGTCCTTGACTTCCAAACCCTCTACCTAGGCTCTTAGAAACTCAACTCTGAACATTTTATTGATTTCTTTTTCAAACATCAGTTCTGTTTTACGTTTTCCCTTTGAGACAAAGCAAAACATAAGGCACCAAAGAAAATAATTTATAAAATTTAGGTTAAAGGTAACCAATGAAAATTCTAGAACTTATTTAATGGATTTCTAGAGGAAGCTTAATGACTTTTAGGTGTAGATGCCTAGGGGATAACAAATGTTGCAAGGAAAATGGACCGTGAGATTCAGAAATGCATGGCCGTCATCAAAACAGATAACCTCCACTACATTTACTCATTCAACAAATATCAATTGAGTGTCGTCTGAGTGTCAGACACAGTGCTAAAAGTTAGAGAAAGATAGCTCTGCCTAGCCATTAAAGAGTACCTTCTAGACTGAAAGACATTTGTAGACAGAGACAATTTGTAATAGAGTTTGCTAAGTACCATGATAAGTATATTCATATTAATGTAATTATTTTTTTCCACGGTCCCTGGAAAAATGTAAAAAGTCTTCACTAATTTTGTTTTAAGTAGAATTTTATGTTATTGAAAATAAAATTTTGATTTCCCTAATAGAATAATAGCTACAAATAGAAAACATTTGTATATATCATATTTTCCTTATGAATTTGTTTGTAGAAAATATTATTTTCTATGATTTATAGATATTTGAGTTTACCTGTCATTTTATGAGTTTATTATGAACTGCTGCTGCCAAAAGCACATTTTGTATATATCATTTGTTGTTTATTAGACCTGTAAATTCAGTTTCCTTGCTATTATATATAAACTCTCACTTGAGAATGTTATTAGTGTCATAAGAGTACAGCCACTGTATTTTATTTTTGAATGCATAAGGAAACATTACAACTTCAGTAGGCAGGAATGATAAACATTGAAGAAATAGTAACAGGGAGTTTCATAGAATATTAACACGTTAGGAACCATAGGAACTTGAATTATTCAACTTTTCTTTGGATAACTAGAAATGTGTTATAGCCAAAGTCCATTGCCTTTGCCCCAGACACACACTTCATCCTGACTTTTAAAATTAATAATACATTATTTTGTCCATAAAGAACGTTATTTTGAGTTTGCAGTAGAACAACAGAAACTGCTATTATTTTGCTTGGTAAAATTGTAAATAATTTTATGGACTTATCCAACAATGCACAATCCTGCATTTTCTGTAGCTCTGCCTTAAGGTACTGTAGTTTGTGATCTACCTGCAATAACCAAGAATCCCAGGAAGTGACTTAACTTTATTTCTTTGCTGCTACTAATCCATTCAGAGTTGGGCTATAACTTGTTAATCTATTTTTCTCTCTCTCTCTTTTTTTTAACCTTTGCAAATAGTTCTAATCTCTTTTGTATTATGTACTTTGTGTTCTTTCTTTTCTCTTATCTGACATTTATTTAAATATCATAGGACAGTGGTTTAAGTATGGTTTGCAGACCTGTGTTGGTAGAAACAGTAAGGAACATGTGCCAGAATGTAAATCAAACTTGTGCCTTTTTTATTGAAAAAGCTTGTTGCTTATCTTGCCTTATTTCATAGCAGACTAGTAGTTACCAATTCACAGTCTTGCTTTTTTTTTTTTTTGTGGTGAGGAAGAAGGGCCCTGAGCTAACATCTGCCAATCCTCCTCTTTTTCTTTTTTTGCTGAGGAAGACTGGTCCTGGGCTAACATCCATGCCCATCTTCCTCTACTTTATATGGGACACTGCCACAGCATGACTTGACAAGCGGTGCATTGGTGGGCGCCTGGGATCCAAACCGGCGAACCCCGGGCCAACGCAGCGGAGTGCGTGCACTTAACCACTTGCGCCACCGGGCCGGCCCCACAGTCCTGCATTTTGAGTAGCGCTGCCTTAAGTTTCTGCCCTATGATATGTACCACCTTCACTAGCCTCTGTGATACTCTAGCCTCTGTGAGTGGAACA